>NC_051413.1:1983754-1983938 GCF_015228065.2 Penaeus monodon
CCAAATTCTATTCACCTTTATCGGCCGAAATTATGAAAATCTTTCCTCGTTGGGAGCCGATGGTCAACGAACTTCTTTCCAATTTTGCATATTTTTCTTTCTCTCTCTTCCTCTCGCATTTATATCTACACCATACATAATATAACCTTCACCTCAATCCTCAATTTACGTATTTGATAAAGTT
>NC_051413.1:1983966-1984110 GCF_015228065.2 Penaeus monodon
AAAAAATAGGTCGAGGGTCGTAGTCCTACCGAGGAAATTGTCAGCTGTCGTCCCCATGGTGACAGCTGGGAGGTCGTTCTTGCCCCACGCCCCGACGCCCCGTGCTTGCTGGGTTTCCTCTGCTTGCGTGCTTGGGCCGCTGGG
>NC_051413.1:1984334-1984675 GCF_015228065.2 Penaeus monodon
GTACCTCCGTTGTACGCTTAACCATACGTGTGGAAGCGCGTGTACAAGGGGGGCCTGTTAATCCCCAGCCGCCTCGCTCCATTTCCGTCCTCTGGTTGCCCGCTGGACGTACCCAAGCGGCCGATAATGGCTGAGTAGGTCAGGCACTCAGGTGTCCGCGTCTGCATCGGCCGCGGGTACAAAGATATGCAAAAAGGCTTCATGACCCGCGGCGTAAGAGGGTCATGAGTGGCTGTGCACGATATGCAAAAAGGCTTCATGACCCGCGGCGTAAGAGGGTCATGAGTGGCTGTGCACGCGCGCGCACGCTCGGTGGCACTCGCACGGGAATGCCGGCACGT
>NC_051413.1:1984995-1985172 GCF_015228065.2 Penaeus monodon
CACCCTCCCACCCTCACGAATCACCCTAATTCCCACACAAACAATTACACGCACAGACGCAGACGGACACACAAGGGACCCGGTGAACTCAGCGGAGATTAAATGAAGATAAAATTTCAATATAGGCCGTGATAGGCCTGGGTACAGGGCCGGCCCGAACTTGGGGTTGGAAAGGAA
>NC_051413.1:1986101-1986240 GCF_015228065.2 Penaeus monodon
CGACCCCCCCCCCCTCGCACTTCGTACCCACTCGCTCAAACATTCCGTAATCTACTTTCCCTCTCGCCTCCCTGCCTGTATGCGCGAACATTAGTCCCAGTCATCTCACTCTAGTACCGGTTTCGGGCCCTGTTGCTTC
>NC_051413.1:1986448-1986516 GCF_015228065.2 Penaeus monodon
CCAGGCAGCGTTAGGGTACAACATTTAGTACCCGGTTCACGCATAGGATGGTGGCGGTTACCTTCGTT
>NC_051413.1:1987019-1987115 GCF_015228065.2 Penaeus monodon
TTATGAGACCCGCGCGCCGATGGTCATTTCGGATCCTTGGGAATCGGCGAGGCTGTGCTTTAGGGAAGGAGGGAGCTTGGCTGTTTCTCTTCGTCT
>NC_051413.1:1987350-1988413 GCF_015228065.2 Penaeus monodon
CAACATTATGGACTGGGTTCGCTGGTAGGTCGTAATTTCAAGTCGTTTTCATGCTTCTTTATGTGATGAGATTATTTCCATTGCGGTGTTTTTTAGATCTTTTATTATTTTTCAGGTTAGTGTTTTGTCGAGAAAGAATGTCCCTTTTTCTGCCCATTATCGTATCCCCTTTTTAGGTTATAGAAAACGTAATGCATAGAAAACGTAATGATGTATATTTTTTCCCCCTAATTCTTTTAGCTAATATTCATGGCACGTAATGATGAATATTTTTCCCTCCTATTTCTTTTAGGTTATATTCATAGCATGTCCTACATAATGTAGTCTATCCATACAAAAAAAAAAGACATACACGTATGAAATACATTCGTGCAGATCTACGTATTGCATAAACTGCCAATAAATTACATAACCCCGGCTCTCCATCCATTCATACGAGATGCCTACCCGCGCAAGGTCTGTATGGGAGACCTTGTGCCCGCGTACCCAACGTGTGTGTGTGATTAATTATGTTTAACTGCGATCTCCTGAGGGTCATTAGGTCATTGGGTCAGTGACCTTGTTGGGACGAGGGGAGGGGGGAGGGGGATAGGGGTAGGAGGTGTGGGGAGGAGGAAGGGGTAGATGTAGTAGGGGAGGGGAAGGGAAGAGGGAGGGAATGGAGGGAGGGGTGGAGGATGAGGGGAGGGGGTGAAGGAGAAGTGGGAGGTGGAAAAGGGGGGGTTGGGGGTAGAGGAGAGGGGGGTGGGAGGAAGTGGGGGGGGGTGTAGAGACCAGAGGAGGAGGGGAGGCGGTACAAAGACGTTGCATAAGAGTGCCATGATCAGCACTTCCGGCGCTGGTGAATGGGTAAATATGAGGGTTGGGTAATATTTTTATACTTTTATCCTGGCAGTAAGTGGATTATCTTTGTAACTCGTATGGGTTTTTCCTGTTTTTATATCTTGAGTCAATTCCTTTATCCTTTTTTTTTCGAAATTCCATCTTCTCCAGTTCGATTTCCTGGACATTTTCCTGGTTACGTGTCCGTTAATTTTTTTTTTTCCCGCGTGATTACATTGTC
>NC_051413.1:1988486-1988567 GCF_015228065.2 Penaeus monodon
CGTAGTTTTCCCTTCCCAACCAGAAAAAATATTCCGTTTTCTATGGTGATCTACAAGGATAATGAAAATAAAATCTATTTT
>NC_051413.1:1988757-1988843 GCF_015228065.2 Penaeus monodon
AATTTTTAAAAACTTTTTATTCAGCATTTTCTTTTAATTTATGAGTTTCTATTTATCGTATCCATGTATTTGTGATTTCGCTTTCG
>NC_051413.1:1989247-1989887 GCF_015228065.2 Penaeus monodon
GAAATGATACCAAATCCCAATTATCCAAATACTATACAGAAAAAAATCGAATAATTCTCTCTCAAAGTAATTTAATTCTAAACCACCATTTGTTTCCCGTTCCCTTTTCAGATCCAGCAATGGAGACCTAGGACGGCCAGGAAGGAACACCGGAAACCCCCGTCTGTCTTGTCCATTTCAGACAATCCTTCGACCTTCCCCCATTCCCCTCTTTCTATTCCTTCCCTGCTTCCTCTTTTTTATTCGTTTTTCCCCACCTCCGCCCATCTACTCCCTCCGAATCTCTCCTTCCTTCCTTAATTCCTTCCTGCTCAGCGCAAAAGTATCTCCCTCCTTACCTCTAGGAGTTCAACATGGAGTCTTTCGCTAGCGTCGAGCTCGAGGATTATTTCAATGAAGTCCGGGCCGTCAGTCGTAGGACGTCGCAGTCTAATTCGCAGTCTGAAGAGGAAGTCCGGAGCCACGAGGGTGAGTCCTTGTTGCAGGATTCAGCTCTGCAGGATCGACTTTGCCGATTGCTGCAGAGAGCGGAAGCGGGAGGGTCGAGTGTGTGAGAATGTGGCCGCGGGGGAGTGTTTGCTGTAAAGAAGTGGTTTTGGTTGAAGTGTGACGGAAGTGTTTTTAAGTGTGGAGAAAGTGA
>NC_051413.1:1989922-1990780 GCF_015228065.2 Penaeus monodon
ATGTGTGGAGAAAGTGATTCTGTTTTGAGTGAAGATTTTTTTTTAAGCGTGAGAAGTGGTATGTTTTGAGGGTGGAGAAAGTTTTTTTTTTTTGTGAAGAAAGTTTTTAAGTGTGAAAAGTGTTTTGTTTTGTATGAGGAAAGTGTTTTGAGTGTGAAAGAGCGTTTTGTTTTACGGATGACAGAAGTGATATTAGTGTGAAAGGGCGTTTTGGGCTTAAGTACTGCGAGTTTTTATGTGAAGAGAGTGCTCGTTTGTAGGTGTGGAATGCGATTTTTAAAGTGAAAAAAGGAAAATTTAGCGCGGCAAAAAAGTGTGAAAGTGTGTGCGTGAAATTTCAACATGATTGTTCCTTTATAAGTAAACAAGTAAAAAAATCATAACTCATCGTATCAAAAATATGAAAATTAATTTATGTCCTTAGCACGAAGAAAATATCATTATTAAAGTATAAAAAAATATTGATATACGAAAAAAACGAGTGAATTAAAGTCCAAAGCCAAAAAAGTATATGCATACACAAGGCTTCATATTTTAGAATGGAAATGAAAACACACTGATATGTTTCAGTAAGTGACAATCGACAGATATGTGTGTGTTTTTATCACCCCTTCCCTTATCAACGGATGTGATAAATGACGAAATTTTACGAAACATTCGGTCGATATACAGTGCATTACGAAAATCTGTTACGTTTTTATATGCGTTTTTTCTGGCTGATGCATTGTGCTTCCAATGGTAATTAGATTTAAAAATGTTTTTTTTTGTATCCTTTGAGATATTTTTTTGTATATTAGGTTATCCTGTGCTGAGGATATGGAATATAGATATTTTCTTTATATATGATTTTTTTTTGAG
>NC_051413.1:1990845-1990924 GCF_015228065.2 Penaeus monodon
CTGAAATGAACTGTTCTGTCTAATGCAAAGACATTTTTGATAAACTTTTAGAAGGTAAAAGAAACAAGGAAGCGATTAG
>NC_051413.1:1991061-1991290 GCF_015228065.2 Penaeus monodon
AAAAGAGTTGGGTCTTAATAACACCGAGAATAAATACGAAAGCAACACAGAATATAATCAGTAATTATAACAACAATAACGACATGATAAAGTCAAGCGCCAAGAAAAAGAAAAGATAACAACAGCGAGAACAATAATTATGTTAATACAAATTATAACGGTAACAACTAGAACGATAATATTTCAATAACCCCCTCCCCTCTTCCAATTGCTGAAAAGTAATCAGTCT
>NC_051413.1:1991651-1991787 GCF_015228065.2 Penaeus monodon
ACCCCCCCTCCTTCGGCAGATGACGGCGAGTCCGACGAGCACTTCCTGGAGGAGCTGGGGATCCCCGTCAAGCAGGACTCGGAGCTCTCGGAGGACAACGTCACCTACAGCAAGTTCATGGGCACGCTCAACCCCC
>NC_051413.1:1992190-1992869 GCF_015228065.2 Penaeus monodon
AACAAAAACAACCCTTCTTCCGTCTCAATTCCCGGTCGTCCTTCTGCAGGAGGAAGCCCTGAAGCGCCGCGTCCGCACCCTCAACGCCACCATCAGGCGCAAGAAGCAGCGCCAGAAGCCCGACATCAGGAACTTCTTCGCCAACACTGACGTATGTTGGAGGAAGTTTTGCTTTGGGTTTCCTCGGTTTCTTCTTTGTGTTTTTTGTTTGTTTAGTGTTTTATTGCGTTTTTTTTTGTGTTTGGTTTATGTCGGATGGAAGAAAGCGGTGGAGTTTTCCTTGAATTATTATTTTCCTATAAAGAATATACTGTATATACTTGATAAAAAATATACTATATTATTTTGCTATGTTATTTTATTTATAAAGATGATAATCTCACGGTTATTCTGTTTTCCTCCCAGTTTCTATCGCATTTATTTTCCAGTTCTCGCATTTATTTTCCAGTTCGAAAGGCATTAACCCCCCCCCCTTTCCAGAACTCGAGCACGGGCACGCGCAGCCGCAGCGCCACCCCGGACTCGCTGGACTCGGTCTCGCCCCCGCGCACGCCGCCGGACCCACACCCGAAGTCCTGGGTCGACCCGTACCTCAGCCGGTCCCGCGGGTCGCTCGACTCGGGGAACCACTCCCTGGTCACTTCCCCCTCGGTCATCACCTCCCCGACGCCCTTCGCCG
>NC_051413.1:1992915-1993658 GCF_015228065.2 Penaeus monodon
GGCGGATCACCATCACCATCACCATCAGGATCATCTCCCTACGAGGACTCACCATGGCGTCGGCAGGAGGTATTCGCCCCCCAGTGACTCAGCCACGAGGTGAGAACGACGCCTTTTTCATTGGATTTTCTTTTTTTTTCTTTTTTTGGTTTCTATTTATCTTTTTTTTTACCTTTTTTTGTTCCTTTTTCTATATGGCGTTGGTGGCATGCATTCGGTGCCGGGCTATCAGGTGCAGGATTTTATGGCAGAGAAATTTAAAGTGAGAGGTACCCCTTTTAGACGCTTGGGTCAATGTGCGTTTTGCCGGGGGTGGCCGATGCAGGGTATATCATATAGATTAAAGGAGAGATGGGTGATAAATAAAGCTCTAAGCAATAACCAGATAAACATAATATACGGTAGACAGAACTCTGAAAAAAAGAACTATAAAATATATACACGGAGCAAAATGCAAAAAAGGGGGCAAGGCAAAGAAATGAAATGGCCGAGGTTACGTACCCTTCACCCGACCCCCGTTCTCCTACAGGTCTCCCCAGTGGCAGGATGACCGCCCACTGCACATGTACCGCGCCCCTTCGCTCGACATGCTGCCCAAGGTGGGCACGGGGCACCTCTCGTCGGGCAAGGAACTCCGAAGACAGAGGTCCTACGCCAGGGACATCGCCAGGGACGTCAAGAGCTTCCACTCCAAGCAGGGACAGTACGAGTTCTACCCGAAGACCATGCACGATGAGTCCGGT
>NC_051413.1:1993998-1994863 GCF_015228065.2 Penaeus monodon
GGTGAAGCATTTTTTTTCTTTCTTTTAAAGGAAAGGGGGTACATATCTTAGCGGTTTTCATATAGATCGCTTTGCTTAAGGCTTTTTAAGTCTAGCTTCGCAGTTTGATTGAAAAAAATATTTTGGTATATACACTGCATGTTTATATACATATCGCACTTATCCTCTGATATAATATAATTGATAATATAAAGCTCCAGTGAATAAATCCCTAAATGAATAAATCCCTAACTGAACAAATCTCTCAATGAACAAATCCCTAACAGACAAATTCCTACATGAATAAATCCCAACTGAACAAACCCCCAACATGAACAAACCCCCAACATGAACAAATCCCCAACATGAACAACCCCCCAACTGAACAAACCCCCAACATGAACAAATCCCCAACATGAACAAACCCCCAACATGAACAACCCCCCACCTGAACAACCCCCCACCCGAACAACCCCCCACCTGAACAACCCCCCACCTGAACAACCCCCCACCTGAACAACCCCCCACCCGAACAACCCCCCACCCGAACAACCCCCCACCTGAACAACCCCCCACCTGAACAACCCCCCACCCGAACAACCCCCCACCCGAACAACCCCCCACCTGAACGAACCCCCACCCGAACAACCCCCTAAGAGACCCTCGCTCCGTCCCCAGCCGAGATCCAGGTGCTGGGCTACCGCTACATCGGCTCCGTGCACATCCCCCACGCGCGCTGCAAGGACAAGAGGCCGGCGCTGGAGTCCGCGTCGACTACGAGGACAGCACAGGACCTCGAGTCGATTCCGGTCAGTCACCTCCTTCGCTCCACTCGACTTCTCTGCCTTTCTGCCTTTCTTGGTTGATTGGTTGCTTGTTGTCGGTG
>NC_051413.1:1995324-1995697 GCF_015228065.2 Penaeus monodon
CCTTCAGTATATCTCGTCTTCCATTATTTCCCATTTTTAACACTCGCTATTTGACTCTTCCTTCTCTCTTTTCACATCCTCTCCCACACTTTATCAATGTCAAGTCACACTCAAAACGACGAGGACCCTTAAGCCGCCAGATGCGTCACCTTCCCTTTCCTCCTCCAGGATTCTCCCCGTCGGATGTCCGCGGAGCTTCGGAAGTCTCACTCCATCAGCCGCCCGAGGGAGTCGCGCGAGCTGAGGGACATCCGGGAGCAGAGAGAGAACCGAGAGAACCGAGAGAACCGCCCCCGCTCGGCCTCCAGCACCGACCTCGGCTTTAAGGTCATTTACTCGAAGCCCGACGAGGAGTTTCCGGTGAGTGAAGCGT
>NC_051413.1:1995750-1996425 GCF_015228065.2 Penaeus monodon
CGTGTTTGGGGACTCCCTGTGTTGTGGGTATTTCGCGGAGGGTCTCTTTAACGTGAATGGGGGGTGATGAACAATAATATGGCGTAAGGGAAATCCTACAAACACAAATTGAAAAAGAACTGCTGTGGTGTTTAGAAATTTCTACAAACACTAATATGATGTACACAAACTCCTACAACCACAAGATAAAGATTTCTGTTATTATGTAAAAACAAGATAATTGATACGAAATAACGTGCATCTCTATTGTAGTAAAGATATAATGTTATAAAACACGAAATTATTTTGTATTAGGTAATGCAGTTTTAAGAAATGCCTTCTTTGACCTTTTACTGCAGTGAATAATAACATATATTACTATAGTTTACCTAAATTGATTGCTTTGCTAAAAGAAATATTAACGTAACAAGAAAAGGGTTATTAGTTAGGACAAACAAACTACTTTTTGTTCATCAGGATCTAAAAGTGTTCATTGATTACACTATAAAGCACACTTTTATGGCATAGTTTCGCGCTGTGAGTAAAAATATATTTATATAAAGAAGAAACACTAAAATAAAAGGCTTATTGGGGAAATGGCCCCGATAATTTATCTATTTCTTATTTGAAAGAACAACCAGTTTGTTCTTTGATAGAAACAACGTATCTAAATTCCCAGTAGTCGAAATATCTGAA
>NC_051413.1:1996714-1996963 GCF_015228065.2 Penaeus monodon
TAATCAACCCAATTACACCTCTATATAAGCCCCCCCCCCTTCCAGGACCTGGTGATGGAGACGAGTCGCTGCGGCCAGACCCGCATGGACTGGCTGGACGAGTCGGACCTGGGCAGACTCACCTCCCTCGCCCTGCTGGAGCTCGACATCCTCTTCACGGAGCACAACATCCACCACCGCTGGAGAAAGCTCAAGAAGAGGAAGCAGAACAAGGAGGGTGGGTTTAAGTGTGTGTGTGTGTGGGTTAGC
>NC_051413.1:1997189-1997795 GCF_015228065.2 Penaeus monodon
ATAATTACATCGATTGCTTTAATTTCCTTACTTTCCTTTCGTTGCAGAAAGCGGAGTGTTCGGCGTCCGTCTTGACAGCCTGATAGAGAGAGACAGAAACTTTTTGGAGGAGTCTCCCCTTGAGACTAAAGTGCCTTTGGTGTTTTATAAGGTGAGTGGCGTGGCGTATATCAAAGCCAAAAGCTGTTTTTGCTGTTCATTTTTCTTTCTGACAAATAAGAGCGAACCAATAAAATGGGTTTATAAATCAAGTGGAATTGAAATATGATTTGTTGAATAATATCCACCGAATTTATAAAGTTTGTTTCTATAATGTGTAAGAAACGTACGATAATTTTTACAGTATATTAATGTGCCATTTATACATTTTTTTTTACCAGTTGGCCCTGCAGTTGGAACGCCAGGGCCTGCGGCAGGAGGGCATCATGAGGGTGCCCGGACACAGGTGAGTTTGGGGTCGACTCAAAGATTTGTTTCCCGTTTTCTGTGGATTATCATCTCCGTTTGCTTGTTTCCCGTTTTCTGTAGATTATTATCTCTGTTTGGTTGTTTCCCGTTTTCTGTAAATTGTTGTTTCCTTGAGTTTGGTGGCTGCGATTGTCGTTG
>NC_051413.1:1998060-1998284 GCF_015228065.2 Penaeus monodon
TCGATTAATGTAACTGCATTCTAGAGTGTGCCGAAGCTTTTTAATAATGTATTTTATTGTTATTTCATGAACTCTTGAGGCATACATTACGGTGTTATTTTACACATGAATCATTTATTGCCAATTAATATTTTTTATGATGTTATTTGAGAGGCTTGCTCAATACATTATGTTTTTTTCTCTATTTCTCTTAAGAAATGTTTTATCATATTGCTATAAAGACT
>NC_051413.1:1998343-1998866 GCF_015228065.2 Penaeus monodon
CTTTTATCATGCAGTTTTAAGAACTGAACATGTTGCTATAAAAAAAATATATATTTTGAACTTAACTTCTGAAAATTCATTATCATGTTATTTAAGAACTTCAGAACGTTTCGTTATTATGTTGGTTTAAGAATTTCAGAACATTTCATTAGCATGTCATCTTTAGAACTTCAGAACGTTTATTGATGATGTTAGTTAAGAACCTCAGAACTTTTTCACCATCATGTCATCATAAGAACATTTGAACATTTTAGAACCTTTTTTTTTTCCTCCAAACCCCTTTTCCTTAACGGCCTCGATCGCCTTCCGTCGCCAGGTCACAGATCGAGCAGCTGCGTCGTGCGTTGGACACCCATTTCTACACATCTCCGGGCACCGCCGACGCCGCCCTCAGGAGCGCCACGCCCAACGATGTAGCCGGCCTCATCAAGAGCTTTCTGAGGGAGCTTCCGCAGCCTCTTCTCACACACACGTACATGCCGGCTTTCTATAAGACGCATCGTAAGGAATTTTCGATTTTTTT
>NC_051413.1:1998923-1999027 GCF_015228065.2 Penaeus monodon
GTTATTTGTTTGTTTATTTATTTATTGGGTTTATTCCGTTTTTTTTCTTCTATTTAGGTTTCGTTTTGATTTTTTTCTGATTTTTTTTCGGGGATTGATTCTCT
>NC_051413.1:1999082-1999656 GCF_015228065.2 Penaeus monodon
CTCGTTTAGTTGCATTTGCAAGTTTAGTTCATTTGAAAGTAGAAAAATATCTAATAAAAAACAAATATTTCAACACATAAACAATATTTTATACAAAAAAATAAAATTTCTAAACAAACAAAAAACAAAAACCCCGTCGGCGCCTCCCACAGGAGTCAAGGACGTGGGCGAGCGAGTCCTGGCCTTGACGATGCTGATCCTCCTGCTGCCCTCGTCCCACCGAGACACCCTCCACGCCGTGCTCGAGCTGTGTGCCCGAGTGGTAGCCTTCGAGGACGAGAACAAAATGACACTGTACAACATCGCGATGATCGTGGCGCCCAACCTCTTCCTGCCGAGCAACCAGCGCTCCAAGCTCAACCTCAGGAGCGAGGACAAGGAGCAGCAGCTGAATTACGAGGTGGGTCAAGGGGGTTGGCCTTGGGGGGGGGGGGGTGAGGGGGGAGGTTTGAGGGTGTGGGTGGGTGGGAAGGGGGGTGAGGGGGGAGGTTTGAGGGTGGGCGTGGGTGGGAGGGGAGGGGGCGGGGATAAAGTGTGTGGGTGGAGGAGGGGCGATTTCGCGATGGAGGATATG
>NC_051413.1:1999687-2000561 GCF_015228065.2 Penaeus monodon
TCGGCGGTAACTCTTCTAAATATGGATGGGTTGTTATTGTGATATTTCTTGGATGTCGAATATGAGGCTAATCATATCATTAATTATTATCCCAAATCAGACTTTTCTTTTTGCGCCAGAGTCAGTAAGTTAGACCATAGTTAACGTCTCTTTGAAGTAGATGTGTTATTGTAACTTTAGGGAGGAGGTCATTGTGAGGTGCAGTTATTCAGAAAGCATAGCCTTCTGGGAATTAGATTATTACATTTTTAGTAATGTGTTTGATATCACGTTGTCTGGATAAGTTCAAAGATCTTTATTCGATTCGTGTTAATGCATAATTTTTGGAAACTAAATAAAATACATTCTGAACATAACATGGTATGACTTCCATAGCAGCAAAATATACGCAATCATTCACCCAAAAGAAACAACAGTAACGAATGAAGATACACGAACGAATATACCATAACATCTTCCCACATATAAAACACAGTCTTCCAGATGACCTATCGATAACACCAATGATACACGAACAGCTAACACCATAGACTATTCCCAAATACGAAACCCCTGTTGCTGATGTCCTCTCGCTAACACCAATAATGCATAAGTAACTTGTACCCTAACCTCTTCGCCTGATATAAAACTCCCTTTTCCAGATGACCTACGCGAACGTAACGACCCAGCTGACCCAGATGATGATAAAGTACAGGGACGTTCTGTGGACGGTTCCCCAGCGGCTTGTGTCGCAGATCCGCCGTATATACCAGGCAGAGGCGTTGAAGCAGAGTAACTACACGCCTGTGAGTATAGGCTGAGTTTGGGAGGAAAGGGAGGAGGGCGTCTGTTGTGGTTGTGGGTATTTAAGGTGGATTGTTGTTGTGATTATTGT
>NC_051413.1:2000719-2001255 GCF_015228065.2 Penaeus monodon
GTGGGGGGTATTCGTTGGTTTATTTTGTTTTGATTGTAGGTATTTTCATGGATTTTGGGGGGGAAGGTTTAGTTTTATTTAATTTGTGAGTAGGATTAAACGCATGGATTTTCTCGAATCGAAAAATATTTTATAAAAGTTTGAGAAAAGTGCTTCGAAAATGAAAAATAAAAGATATAAGAACGAACCCAACCCGTATCTCAAACTCAAAACCCACATCTCTCCTTCCAAACACTAATTTTTTTCCAAGATTTCTCCCAAAGTTTCCTAACAACTTCGACTTCCACTCGTCACCCTCACACGACCTCTGCCTTTCCAGATGCGGAGGCTGCTCACCCGCAAGAGCAAAGAGACGATCCAGCGGCCCATCGAGAACGAGGTGGACTACCAAGAGGGGGTCCTGAGGGTGTCAGCGCCTCAGTTCAACAAGTGCAATTACCCAGTTAAGCTCGATCCCCTGATGACTGCCAAAGACTTATTGACAAGGTGAGGGGGTCTGGTGTAGTGTTGGTATTACTGCTTCTACTGTTACTACG
>NC_051413.1:2001329-2001428 GCF_015228065.2 Penaeus monodon
GCTGTTGTTGATATGACCATCAACTCCTCAAGAAATCATGCAGGCACAAAAAGAATCGCAAACTTTCTCGCTCTCACTTACTCCGCTACCCCTCCCCCC
>NC_051413.1:2001463-2001784 GCF_015228065.2 Penaeus monodon
TCCCCATAACAGTACCTAACACAAAGCTCCGCCTTCAGATTCATCGAGGAGCTGACCGTCCTCCCGGAGAACCCCCGTCGCGTGGAGGGCCGGAGAGAGCAGCAGTACAAGCGAGGGAGTGGAGGCAGTGGGTCCCCGCCCTCGAGCGCCCCCACAAGCGCGTCCTCGCCCCAGTTCTACGCCTGCCTCCTGACGGGATCGCTGAAGAAGGCCGTCGAGCAGCACGCCCTCCACGAGAGAGGAGGGAACATAGGTAAAGATGCTCGAGGATGGGAGGCGTTGGAGAGGGAGGTGGGGGTTATATAAGGGTGTGCGCGTTCG
>NC_051413.1:2001993-2002931 GCF_015228065.2 Penaeus monodon
ACGTACATACCGTTGAATACGCTCGCCAAAGGGTTTAAAGGGACATTCTTATATGCGTAGGGGATGTAAGGAATGGTCGTGTTATATATTCTTCTTGAGAGTGGTTGTAATAGGGAAAGCTAGTTTTATATACAATCAACGGGGTTGTAGTAAAAGATGGTGTTATATTTACTTTGCATGGGGCAAGCTCGCAAAAGGGTTATAACGAAATCCATGTTCAAAAACAGGTTGGGTTATGTACATATACCAAAAAATGTACAAATGCATAACAATAAGGAAAATAATTTTTACATGTGTATAAAAGAAGATTCTGTGAAAAAAGAGCGTGTTGTATATGCTCATGAAAGAGTTTCTGAACCCCTGTTTAAATTATACTCATGAAGGCAAGTCGTAGAAACAGACGATTTTAATGAACTTGATTATTTGTGTGTAGACGTCTGTGGGGGAGTGTATATGATTTCTTTAAGTTACAGACTACTCAACCCTTTATTATTTATAATAACATGTAATGTTTACTGATAGCCATATACTATGTACTTTTCATACTGTTTAATCTATTGTATTCATTGTGCGTTATATTCATACTTCATACTGTTTATCTACTGTATTATGTTCAGTATGCGTTATAACCTTTACTGATAGCCATATACAATGTACTATTTATATTGTTCATTCCATTCAGTATGCGTTATAATCCTTGCTATGGTATAAGTATTCTCATTTCTCCTTCCTTGTTCTAGGCGACCGTCGTCTGGACTCGAAGGCAAAGCTCCTCACCATATACCAGGACAACCCCAATGCAGAGTTCATCGTCAAATGCCACCACCACGGAGGTCAAACGGCAAGAAGAAATTCCTAGAGGAGAGGACCACTTGGTTAGGTTTCCTCGACATTAGATTCCTCGAGAAAAAAAAGGAGAGGAGAGGATTTTATGAGTG
>NC_051413.1:2002968-2004874 GCF_015228065.2 Penaeus monodon
GGAAGCTAATGACTTGTCCAAATACTCAAGGATATTTTTTTGGCGTGTATAAGATATCCTTAATCAGTGGTTTGGCAAAAGACGTGGGGTTATGTTCTTTGCGTTCGCCAAGAAGGAAGAGCAGCTTACGAGTTTCAGTTTATATAATCATCTAGTTTAAGCCCAAGGCATTGTTTCAAAGTCTCAAAAGATTGATACGTGTATAATAAGGAAGTGTAAGTCTTAAAAATATAATGGCGAAACCTGGGTTATTCTGTAGTACGCATATCCTTCGTATTCACTTTTCCTTCATGATATTTTCTTTGTGAATTCCTTGGATGTTCATGAATTTAGTAAATTCATGATCATTTTCTTCTTATTTTAAATGAGGTCAACACTGTTGACATGATCGACATGACCAAACCGTGCTTCAGAATAATTAAGAAAACCTGTTAAAAGTTTTAAGCGTAAGTTGGAAGAGTGTGCAAGTGATAAGTAATGTACAGTGTTAAAGTATGGAATTAAAAGTAGGTCTTTGTGACTGTATGTTATCTCAGGTAAGAGCGCGGACGGCTGAAACGTCACAGTCATTGTCTTGTAGAGAAAATGTTGGGTGCCTGAAACAGTTCATTACCTTTTAGACTGTACTTAAGTGGAATTAAGTAACATTGTCTTTAAGTTGTTTTAGAGGATATTAACATGTAAGTATCAAATCAATAAGTACCCTTTTATGCTTTAAGAATAGTATTTTCACAGAAGGATTTGCCTTAATTTCCCCGACTGCTAGTCAGATTTCTGTAATGTAAAATCACTGCAGTTTCTGCAGATGACTGTATATTAACACAAGGAAGAATTATACTCACTGGTAGTACTCTTAGAAGTCTTGAATATGTGTGGGTTTATGTGCATTATGACAATGAATGAATGTGTATATAATGATATTGTCCAAATGATTTGGTGTACTCCTGGATGGAATAACATTTTATTCTATGATTTGTTGATGTACAGTTTAAAGATTTACATTTTTGCAGTTAAACGATATTCGTGATTTGCTATATTTATGCTCAACACTGAGAGAATTTTATTGTAGCTTGCTTTGCTACATGATGAAGAATACTGTAGTATATGTATACGCACTGTATATACATATATAAATAGTACTGTTATCTGGCGTTGACTAATCATCACATTGGTTCTAGTGTGAAAAGACAACTGTTTCTGTTTTTATCTGGAACAGCAGTTGATATATATTTTGTTTTAAATGCGTGTGTGTTGTTAGCGCCTCTTTGAAGAAAGCATGTAGATAATGTACGGGTGAATTGAACGCTACAGCAAAAAGTCATTCTTAATATGATGAGTCAGAGTCTTCTGTCTGTTTTTGTCAGCATTTCCACATGCTTAAACAGTGTTCAGGTAATTCCAGAATGCACATAAGGTTGCAAAAAGATAATAATTCTGTTTACCCCTTGTGTTCTTTGCAAGCCTGTCTTTAACTGGTCAGTATGATATAAGTTTTTTCTGTATTTTTTCCTCCAATAATCTTGATATTTTGGTTAATGTGTGAACAGTAGTTGCGCTGTTATGATACCGTTACATATATATATCATAACTCTTAAGAATATTTACCTACAACTTTTACAAGACGCTATAAAGAATTACTGTAAACAAATAAAAAGATACCCCCATGAAATGAACTTGAGGGGATGTATGTATATTTACACTTTATGTGTAGGTTTGCCTTCAGTTTCTATCTGCACACAAGATTCAATACGTATTTGCATATATTGTTTTGAATATATTACCTTGGAGGTTCATTGCTCATGCAACATATGTTTGTGTTCAAGTATAAATTACATTTATATACGTGTGTTATGAGTGTTGATTGTCTTGTTTGCATATTCTTTGTGCTCAACAAATAATTCTTTAA
>NC_051413.1:2004935-2005607 GCF_015228065.2 Penaeus monodon
ATTTTTGGTAATTACACTTTGTATAGCCTTTTTATATTAGTATATTCTCATCACATCCCTGTACAGATGAACAAAAATCGAAGTGTCCAGCAATATGATGCCTGTCTTTGACACTTCCGTAAAAAATGGTTCTCTCTTCTTATGTCTACTGTATATACACAAAACATTATACACATATTAAGTGAATAAATTATAAGGAAAGATATATGAGTATATATGTTTATTCATTTCCATCCTGGGAACGTAGTACAAGATTTTGATAATTTTACGCTTGACTTTTCCTTGTTGGTTAAAATGATAGAAAAAAACGTTCATTATAACAAAAACAAATACCCAGCTTATTCCAAGGGCAAATTTATAATTTATAAGGGGATTAGAGTCATTTACTCGTCGGGAAAAACGCTTAAGTTTGCCGTTAAAACCTAGACAGTCTTTCTGTTTTGTACGGTCAAGGTTCTTTGAAAAGCTTCGTCACGTGATCTCATAACAAGGCATAGCTTGGCTAAATCCTCGCACAATAATAAGTTCCTTAAATCATGATATTTAGATTAAGGTCCTGACGTTATGGCAAGAATATATTTTTTTTTCTGTTTACATCATGTTATTCATAGTTAGTTTCCGTAGTGTAGTGGTTATCACGTGCGCTTCACACGCGCAAGGTCCCCTTTTTTT
>NC_051413.1:2005959-2006558 GCF_015228065.2 Penaeus monodon
AATGAAATTTGTTTCACTTTGGAAGATAAGCTTTTCAGAATAATTTTCTTCTCACATAACAGTAAAAGACTGGAAAGAATAAAAAAAAATAAGATTAAACATTGTTTAAACATATATTACTCCCAAATTCTATTATTATTAATTATTTTGCGTTATCAATTTTCGTGTATTTAAGCAGCCTCATTACTTGCGCTGGAGTTACGGAATCTCGGAGGAGAAAATCCCTGAGTATGAAAAAACAATAACATGGTTCCTTCAGCCATATGTTACGCTGAAAACACTGTAGAATGATTGAATTACTTTTTCTGGAAAGCTATATAACTTTAATGAAATATTTCAAATACAACCTTAGTTGGTGAGAAAAAAAAACACCCTTGAAATTATGATAAGAGTAACATTTAAAGATTAACTTCTCGTTTCTAATGCATATTCGTAAGACCAAGACGCTCGTCACAGCTAACACGATAACTACAGTTTAATTAATAACATCTTTACTACAGCGTGTGGGACAACGAATATCTTGCCACGATAATGTAAACACATGTTTCTTCTTAACCTCAAAATAAACGGAAATCCAATCTTAGCGGTTTTATTCAGTA
>NC_051413.1:2006615-2007717 GCF_015228065.2 Penaeus monodon
ATTAAAGACCACACTAGAACAAACTTGAAGCAGGCAATCTGATCAAATGTTGGTATATAGTTTTATTATTATAAGCCTACGGTCACCACATCACATTGAACAAAAAGGAATAAATGATATAGTGCCCTTATGAGACTTTGGCACTGGTACTGCCACCCTGATTAGGTGCCTTTCCTACCGTCAACCGTGGAGCTACTTGGGTATGTGAGCGCACGCCCTCCACAGTGGGAAAGCAAGCAGGGACCAATTATCACGAAAAACACCGCCATAGTGTATCGAGCGGTATTTCCAAAGTGTGAAAATGGCAGGCAATGTTAAAGCTCACATTTGTAGAAAAGCCAGCTGACTTTTATTCATGCAGGGACGAGTCTCAAAAACATAATTCCTATTTTTTCCTTCCCCGAAAGAATCAGCGTCAAACAAACATTCGTCATGGAAGCATTTTCTTTCACAAACAATAACCCAGTAATGTAACGCCACCATCTGTTATCGTTTTTGTGTTAAACAGCTTTGCCTGACGTGAGATTGGGCCACGCCATCTGCTGATAAACAACTGCACTTGTTTGCGTCACGCTGAGCCATCTGGAAATGAACTTCCTTACATTTCCTGTTATCTAAAGTGTTTCCTATGCAAAAGTAACGAAATAGAGCGATCAAACCCCGATCTGATCTATAATGGGTGTAGGTTTCGATTGTGCAAAAATGGGGTTGACAATCCCGAAGAGATAAGCAGGATGGCTTCCCGACGTCTGTTGATGGCTGGCGAAAGAATTCATGTGTTTGATGTTAACGTTATTAATTCTTGCCATTTTGCTGTGGTTATTCTGGCTATTTGCAAAATCATGTAGAGCAATATTTTATGCTGAATCAATACTGAGACATTATCTGCCATTAATACAATTAATTTTCAGCGTCACAATAACAGGCCGTTTATATTAAGACATTATGAAAAACATCTGAACATCCTTGCAGTAAAAAGCAAACGCATTTCGATATGCAGTTCCCTTGTTTAGGGTTTCAACGGACGCCAGCGACGCTCTGTCATGCAACTGATATAGGATGCGAGGTTCGAAAAAACTGAGGTCGGTTGGGTAGACAAGAT
>NC_051413.1:2007961-2008982 GCF_015228065.2 Penaeus monodon
GATTAAATATACTAATATTGTTGATAGACACCAGGATCTTATACAGTACGTAGCGCCAGTAGAGTCATGGGGTTCAGCGAAGAATCATTTCGTGGAAAGATGTATGTACTCCAATTGAGGGTAATTTTAGGTCTTGTCAAGGAGATCAGGAACGGTATTGGTGCACAGAAAGCTCTCTTTCAAATGAAGTCTCCCCCCTTTTCAACATGTCCGTAACTCCCGTGTTACTCTATGACCAAGGGTCCGTTATCTCCCTCCCATTTCCCTCTTCAGCATTTTACGACCCCTATCATTTTTATTGACCTACGCCAACAATGATCGTGAGGGTGCTCTCTTCAGTGCAAGGCCGGAGTGGATGTGGTAGGTTATGGCGGTCGTTTTTATCTATCGTTGGATTATGCTATGTGTTTATGAGACTCGAGTTGCCAAGTTGTGCGTGGTTAAATTTCGTTGTTGTTTCTATAATTATCTTTATATTTCTGTACATTTAGATTGTTTGTAATTTCTAACGGTCAAGCAATGTGAATTGGATTCTTGCACTGAAGACGAACTATCGTAGCCTAGGCTGAATATCGTGTGAATAAAATGAAAGACAATCATTAGTCTAAAGTGGTCGCAGTGTTCCTCTCGGGATGTCATTGCAGACGAAACTGACTGCCCTGACCTAACGCAATGTAAGTTAGATTCTCAGCAGGGAAGAAATTAAACCCGAGAATATAACGACCAGCAAGACCTCTCAGTACACTGCTGACTAATGTTACCAGTTAGGATAGGAAATGATGGCCACTACTGATGTGTAGATTTTTTTCCCGCTGTACTTAGCGAATTACCCGGTTCGTGTCCAATAACCAATCAGTACTATATCTCAGTAGTCATACCATACATATGTCACCAATCCCACAAAAGCACACGACGGTTCATCTATCTATATAACATTTGTTTTTAGTTCTATAGCTTTTCGGGGTTGTACTGTACCACTGGTAGTGAGAGACTTATTCAATAGCAGTATCTAGTTCTGTGG
>NC_051413.1:2009471-2009777 GCF_015228065.2 Penaeus monodon
TGGAGGTCCACAGGAAATGAAAGAAGACATAACCAGATGAAAAAGGACATAGCCACAGACACAAGTAACAAGCTAAAATTCGAAACAGAATGAAGGCATGAAACATTGACAAATATGTGTTTATTAGATATGTAACAAAAAACAAAAACAAAAACACTAACACAGATACATATGTTTGTTAGAGATGTAACTTAAGTCGTCTGTTGCTGTGGACATTGACAAAACCCTGTAAACAATAAATTAATGTTTTTAATGCAACTGAGACGACTGCGTTATACAAGATGACCCAAATGGTATCAACTCAGG
>NC_051413.1:2009817-2009938 GCF_015228065.2 Penaeus monodon
GAGGGAAACGGAAAAGATATTAAAAAGTTACCAATGTGTTGAGAATACACCAAAACCTGTAACATTAACACTTGCAGAAAAGGGAAGGCAAAATAGACGAAAGGAGATGGAGAAGATGCAG
>NC_051413.1:2011466-2011788 GCF_015228065.2 Penaeus monodon
TGAAAGAACATATCAAATAGATGCTTTCTGCGAACATTACATAATATAACGCGAGATGAAAGCACAAAAAGGCTAAGTGGCAGCTTTGTTGTAATACATAGTTAAGATATTTTCATAGTTTCTAGATAACTATTTATTACCATACCCCATCTTCGTACCGCTTTGTTCAGTACAGGGTCTAAATTGATATAATCATTTATAACACATACAACAGAGCTAAATTTCCATATATATGACAGATATCAGATACAACCCGTATCATATTCGTCATATTTAGAATCATAACAGGTTCAAAGCGATTTCTCAATCACTCAAACGCTGC
>NC_051413.1:2011839-2012228 GCF_015228065.2 Penaeus monodon
AAATTACATATTTTCTGGAGATCTACTAAGCAATTCGATTACGACAAAGAACAAAAAAGAAAAGACGACCAAAACTGAAAAAGAATGGACGACCAAACAAAAAAAAATCACTAACCATTTAAATGCATTGACCTCTGACATTTAAACAGAAGATCCTTGGTACACTTAATAACACTTTAAGATCCAGCTAAATTACCGTCCTTCTTGTCTACACAATAATGTTCTAATCAGTTACTAGGCAATAGTACAGATTTTGGAAGTATAAACACGGCTAAAACCAACATTACAATCCGGTCCTTGGAAATCAAATGCTTCATTATAAACAATACTAATTTCACATGAATTTAACCTATAGATGAGCGAATAAAATCCATAAAAAATAATTTCGT
>NC_051413.1:2012327-2012677 GCF_015228065.2 Penaeus monodon
TCCTCTCTGAAGCACACAACAACCACTGCTTATGCTCTGCTGTTGACCGTGTTCTCTGCTTGTGCAACAATGACGTATATGGACGTGTGCGCTCAGTCAGGATTTTTATTCATTTATTTTCTTTTTGTTCGTACAACTGAATTACAGGGAAACACAGCATACCGAGATTAAATGCTGGTTAAACATGATGAGAAAATTGGTGGATAATTAGAACAGCAAAGGCAAAAGAAAACGGGCGAGGATGTTAAAAAACAACGACAGATTTTATTTGCTTTGGTTTGAAGCTCGCACAAGAAAGAGGCACGAGTCAGGAGGAAATAGAATGCCACAGGTTTGATCCTTTAAGAACC
>NC_051413.1:2015984-2016316 GCF_015228065.2 Penaeus monodon
AATTCCAGCCATTCCGTCCCGAGCTAAGCCTGACTCCACGTGGGTTCCGCGTGGATTGCACATGGTCTTCACGCTGGTTCCAGACCCAATGCCCGCGAGAACCAAGATGACAGGTATGTTAACCGGGTTTGACATAATGACCTTGAGAACGGGGCTCGTCCTGTTTGGGTCAGGACTTTCCCTCGGGTTCCACTGGCCAGCGATCGCTCCAAGGCTATCGTAAGTCTATATATTCACTTGTGATGTGTTTTTTTCAAAAGTAAGGGGGCGAGCCGGGACGTTATCCGTTTGCATGCGCCCCGCCCATGTGTAGAGGCGTCTTTACCTTTTCA
>NC_051413.1:2019465-2019797 GCF_015228065.2 Penaeus monodon
AATGCCAGCCATTCCGTCCCGAGCTAAGCCTGACTCCACGTGGGTTCCGCGTGGATTGCACATGGTCTTCACGCTGGTTCCAGACCCAATGCCCCGCGAGAACCAAGATGACAGGTATGGTTAACCGGGTTTGACATAATGACCTTGAGAACGGGGCTCGTCACTGCTTGGTCAGGACTTTCCCTCGGGTTCCACTGGCCAGCGATCGCTCCAAGGCTATCGTAAGTCTATATATTCACTTGTGATGTGTTCTTTCAAAAGTAAGGGGTCGAGCCGGGACAGTATACCGTTGCATGCGCCAGCCCATGTGTAGAGGCGTCTTTACCTTTTCA
>NC_051413.1:2020322-2020562 GCF_015228065.2 Penaeus monodon
AATGCCAGCCATTCCGTCCCGAGCTAAGCCTGACTCCACGTGGGTTCCGCGTGGATTGCACATGGTCTTCACGCTGGTTCCAGACCCAATGCCCCGCGAGAACCAAGATGACAGGTATGGTTAACCGGGTTTGACATAATGACCTTGAGAACGGGGCTCGTCACTGCTTGGTCAGGACTTTCCCTCGGGTTCCACTGGCCAGCGATCGCTCCAAGGCTATCGTAAGTCTATATATTCACT
>NC_051413.1:2022336-2022437 GCF_015228065.2 Penaeus monodon
ACCCCGCCTTATGCAGCGCTGTTGGTCTTAGCGTCCGCACAGTCCAGTGTCCATTGTCTTGCACCCCGCTAGCATGGCCCACACATATCCCGAGGTGAAGT
>NC_051413.1:2022468-2022764 GCF_015228065.2 Penaeus monodon
AGAGCGCCATGAAATCACTAAGGATGAAATTGCTTGCATTCGGCGAGCAGAAAGGTTGGCGGGGGGGGGGGGGGTTGTGCGTGAACCCTCCTCTTCCCTCCCCCCCTCTTCCCCCTCTGTCCGCCTCTCGTGCTTTCTGGACTCAGTCAGGATGCGCGCGTGAGGCTGAAATTTTCTTTTTGAAGAAGCAGAATGCGCATTCGATTGGAAGCAAGCACGCGCTGTCTCGTACTTCTCTGCTCTCGGTTTTGCCTGTGGCTTGTTTGCCGTAGTATGTATCAGCGTAAGTATCGTGT
>NC_051413.1:2025219-2025453 GCF_015228065.2 Penaeus monodon
CAGAGTGAGCCGGGCAGCGAGCGTCGCCGAGCGCACGAGGGCATTACACTGCCGCTACCACCCGCACCCGATTCCAACAGCGCCCCATAAATTAGAGTGTACCGCTCACCTCACCGTCCCCCCGTAATCACACACACGTTTCGCACGCAAGGGGATACCTGCAGACACACGCAGAGACATCTAACGAGATCATTATAAGAGAAGGATATCCTATCTACCATTTCTTGACTTAAA
>NC_051413.1:2025517-2025819 GCF_015228065.2 Penaeus monodon
GATTCTCATCTCGCTCATGGATCCTTTACGCTCACTGCCCCCCCACCCCACCCCGACCCCTCCTTCCTTCACGAAGCCGCGGGGCTAACAACCCTCCTTATGTTATGGACTGCTGTCTGTGAAAGGCGGTAGTGGGGCTGATGCAGACAGAGAAGGAAGGCGAGAAGAGAGGAGGGAGAAAATCAAGGAGAGAAAACTCGAGTGGAGATAAAGGAGAAGGAGATAGAGTAAATTTTTTTTTGTTATTTCATTGTGTGGCGATGGATTAGATTTTTTTTTTTAGAGGGGTCGGCGGTTTGTGT
>NC_051413.1:2026809-2026998 GCF_015228065.2 Penaeus monodon
ACGAAATAAATATTTTCTTTACTTTTTTTCAGGCAACCTTTATTCACCCCCAAAAAAAAAAATTCCTTTCAACATGCGCACAGTGCGGGTTATCGTCTTTAGTCGCACGCTTCGCTTTCAAAACAAACGCCCATAAAACGTGATGTTTTGATCATGTTCGAGTCAGGCAGATAGACCTTGGCAGAACGG
>NC_051413.1:2027143-2027296 GCF_015228065.2 Penaeus monodon
TAGATCAGTTCACTTGACCCAGTAACACCTCGCTTTTTAATACCTCTTGGCTGGGACTTAGAACTTCATATTCACGCAAGTTCACATTTTCACGTTAGCAAAAAGGTTGTGGTATGAAAATTTTTTGTTTTTCTGCATGTCTGTCATTTTATC
>NC_051413.1:2027774-2027868 GCF_015228065.2 Penaeus monodon
CATACATAATCCACAAATTTGAATCAGAGTAGCGAAATTTGTTTTTGTTAGAAAGGGTATTTGCATATAAAATGGTTACGCGTGTCTGTTATGA
>NC_051413.1:2028084-2028237 GCF_015228065.2 Penaeus monodon
GCCCCTTTTCCATAGCTAAGAAGCTAATTGGTTAAATAGAAATTCTTCGCGTCATCCTCCGCTGATTTGCACTTCTGTAGTCTATAGTGAAACCTGTCTTTCTGTATAACAGTGTTAAAAA
This sequence comes from Penaeus monodon, assembly GCF_015228065.2. NCBI lineage: Eukaryota > Metazoa > Arthropoda > Malacostraca > Decapoda > Penaeidae > Penaeus > Penaeus monodon. The sequence continues at coordinate 2,028,206 of NC_051413.1, forward strand.
CTGAGAACGATAAATCTTGATTATTTCTTTAA
>NC_051413.1:2028301-2028847 GCF_015228065.2 Penaeus monodon
TTCATACTTTACTGAGGATGTAGAAAAATATATATAATGATAACTTTCCGATCAGACTCAAGGGTGATACAAATGTAGGCTATTTGTTATTAATCTGTCTTGTAAACTCTAAATTAAGCATAAATAAAGAATACTAAACTTAAAGATTCAACAGCCGGCAAACCACTTTGATCGACTTCAATAAAACCCCGTATCATAAAAATAAAAAATTAATTTGCATTTGACAGGTAACCTACTCATTGGAACAGCCACCCGAAATCTTTAACATATATATATATGCTATATGCTATCGCTAGCACATCAAGGCAATGTCTAGGCCTTTCTACTGTTGCTGATATGAATGTATTATGGATATAAGGAATGTATGGTTTTGTAAGCGTATTATGACCATTCATTTATGATACTGTGTTGGGATGGTTAGTGAAATTGCCAGTGGCTGTTCTCTTGGGCATTTTACCTCACCCTCTGCATGTGGTCGATTCTTAGTTTTGCAAACTATTTGATAATGTGGCATATATTCAGTTTATAGAAAACAATACTTCATCA
>NC_051413.1:2028883-2029853 GCF_015228065.2 Penaeus monodon
AGACGAAAAATATGTACACGACCAGAATGAGTTTAACATTGCCATTTTAACTTCTCTGAAATAGCTTCTGTGTAGATATGAAATAAGTTGACAATATTGATAACAATGTAATAGAAAATAATCGTACTTTATAATGCTAATAATGATGCCGAAAATGATGGTTCGTTGTTAAATGTTTTTTTTTTGTTAATCCAAATAAATTTTGTAAATTAAATAATACCATTTTTTTCGAGATTTTCTGGTATTTGTCATTAATAATTCTTATGACATTCAGAATCAACCGCTTGTTTTTGGGTGATCGGAACAACACACACACATATATTTATAATATTTAATAATTTACAAATAACAATATAAAATATATACTATATCAACATACTTCCAAAGAAACAAATATCACATTCTAACATAGAATATATATCTTTGGAAGAAACAAAAACACGACTGTTATTTTCTAACATAAAATATCTCTTTAGAACAGAAAAAAATCACATTCTAACAGAGAACGTATCTTTGGATGAAACAGAGAAAGATATATCACTTTCTTACATAAAACACATCTCTGTAACAAAGACAAGAATAAAACATCTGTGAAACGAAGAAACAAATCACATTCTACCGTAAAATATATCTTTCAGAACTAACAGAGAAACAGATACTACATCCCAAGCGCAGAACATGGCTTCAAGAATGAACAAAACGTTAGAACAGGATTCGGACGTCGAGAGAAACGGCTTCAGCGGAGTCACGTGGCCCCAACACACATCCTTACGGCCTAGGAGAAACTGGCTAGGGCGCTGTCACCTTCACCTACACAGCTGCGCCTGTCTGGGGTATCTAGTCGGCGCTGGAGGTGATGTGGTGATGTCCCTTCTCGTGGAGGACGTTCGGCAGGAGGGGAGTGAGGTAGGCTGTTTCGAAGCGGGGAGGCTTGTCCGAGACGTTTCAGCTTCGGTGGAATGTTGCGAAG
>NC_051413.1:2030107-2030517 GCF_015228065.2 Penaeus monodon
AAAAAAAGAGGTCTCCGCACCTCTCATCTCGCCTAGCGGACAACGGAATCTCAAATCCATACGCGACACCAACAGGAGCTCTCTAGGTCGAAAAGCCGGCGACTCTTTTCTCCGTCTGCTTCATGTGCAGTTTGGCCAGCCTCTGCATGAGCCTCCGAGGCACGCCCGCGGCCAGAAAATCGTGGGTTGTGGGCATCGTGCTCGCGGGCGTGACGGAGGCGGGCAAGGGCGTGCTGATCGTGGGGCAGTGGCTGGCGAAGGACTCCCAAGCAGCCTCGAGGAGAGGAGGGGCGTCCAGCCTGGCTCTGAATAACGACGAAGACCTCTCCCGCGACCCGATGGTGCTCAGGCCGCCAAAGACGTAGAGACATCCGTTCTGTCGGGGAAAAAATGGCTCTTCGTTAGCACGG
>NC_051413.1:2030580-2030734 GCF_015228065.2 Penaeus monodon
CGAGAGAGAAGAAATAACACGCGTAAAATTCTTTGTTATTCCCTCATTCGGCGAGAAAAGTGATAGAATGATTATGATCAATAAAGCAATTGATTTATCTACGTAAAGGAATTTGTAAATTTACCGTATAGTGTTCCCGCCAAATATGAAATGG
>NC_051413.1:2030985-2031056 GCF_015228065.2 Penaeus monodon
TCCCACTATATACACCACAAATCCCGCATCGAGAAAACACGACACGAGCGATGACAAGAAAAAAAGTCTTC
>NC_051413.1:2031095-2031254 GCF_015228065.2 Penaeus monodon
TCCCCATTCAAGCTTCTATATAACAAAAACAAAAAGAAACGTGACAGAAACTCGTCTTAGCAATCATACCGACGACCGCCGCCGCGCCTGTAGCCATGAGCAGCAGGCGCAGGAGGAAAAGTGAGCGAAAATCTGTTTCTACGGTCCTGGTTGGGCAAA
>NC_051413.1:2031681-2031811 GCF_015228065.2 Penaeus monodon
ACATCAATTTACATATGTATATAAGTAGGTATACGGTACATACACGTTTAATATCACCAAGCTTAACAAACCAATGAATTATTGATGGAGACGACACTGATTAAGTTTAATTACTATAAAGATCTACTTG
>NC_051413.1:2031844-2032294 GCF_015228065.2 Penaeus monodon
TGACAGTAACGGTGAAAATTAAGTCTATATCATGTTTTGTGGTCTGACGGAAAAGAGAGAGGGAGAGAGGAGAGAAAAAAGGGAGAGGAAGAGGGGAGAGGAAGAGAGGAGAGGAAGAGGGGAGAGGAAGAGAGGAGAGGAAGAGAGGAGAGGAAGAGAGGAGAGGAAGGGAGGAGGAAGAGAGGAGGATGAGAAGAAGAAGAAGAAGGGGGAGAGTAGAGAGGGAGGAAAAGGGAAAGAAGGAAAGGGAAAAGGGAGAAGAAATAATTGGATGGGGAAAAAGAAGAAGAGGACGAGGGGATGGAAGAGAGGGGAAGAAAGAAGAAGAGGCAAATAGAGAAAGAGGAAAAGGAGAAGGGGGAGGCAGAAGAGAAGCGGGAAGAGGAGGAGGGAGAAGAAGAGATAAGAAGATGGGGAAGAAGAGGATGAAGAAGGAGATAGCAAGGAGGT
>NC_051413.1:2032924-2033187 GCF_015228065.2 Penaeus monodon
ACTCGCCATTTTCTCGCCTCTCACGCTCATTACAAACATCTCTCACTACAGTTATTTTAAGACCACAATCCCAAGGTCTATTTTAGCGACAGGAAAGAAATTCCGGCCAGTTGACCTCAGGCGCGACTCTCACAAAGGGTTAAATGTCACAATTTTTCTATTTCTTTTTTTTCTTGTTTCTCTGGTATTTCTCTCTGTGTTCTGATGTGACTTGTTTTGTTTTGGGGGATTTCTTGTTTTTGATTGTGGGTTGTGTTTAGGTG
>NC_051413.1:2033440-2033645 GCF_015228065.2 Penaeus monodon
ACTACTTACGGGCGTGATGGCAGCGTCGTGGAAGTAGAGTGGGCGTGGGAGAACGAGTGCAAGACGCGCCCACGACATCGAGTGTAAATCCAGTTTCCAAACGTCGTCAAAAATCTCTGTACCGTCTGTACCACCGATGATATACAGGTCTGGAGAGGTGAAGGGGTGGTTAATATTTGATTAATATTTCTATTGTTGTTGTTGT
>NC_051413.1:2034020-2034232 GCF_015228065.2 Penaeus monodon
TAAGTGTCGATAGGCTAGGCAGAAATAAAATACTTGTATTATGAAGAATATCTGGGGGAAATTAACGCAAGAAAAGAATTTTCCTATTTGCTGAATCATGCAACAGTAAATGTATTTGCTTGGTTACACATTTTAGTTCACAAATTCAGAGAGACTTTTGCAACAAGCTGTCTACATGGCAGATGCAAGATCATTCTCTATCTGTACCTTCC
>NC_051413.1:2034488-2034734 GCF_015228065.2 Penaeus monodon
CTAACTGCCTCACCTTTTCCCCTCTGAACAGCGGCATGGCACCGGCGTGGGCTGGGGTGGGCGTGAACGAGTGGGTCAGGGTGGGTTTTCTTGACAGCCCACTTCCCGGTGTCGACATGTAGTACAGGGACCTGGAAAGGGGGGAAACACCATTGCAATCGCAGGCTCTTGTAAATCCTGGAGAACAGGTACTGGTCTCGAGAGGGAATTCCGGGAAATTAATAATGGAGAGGGAAATATTTTCCT
>NC_051413.1:2035119-2035717 GCF_015228065.2 Penaeus monodon
GGCAGCACAGACATAGTTCCTTAGACAGAGAGACAGAAAGACGCCAGATTGCAACGTCCACTCATAAGGAACGGCCGCACGTGTAAAAAATCTCCGTGACGCATCATTTTCTGCAACGGAGCAACAACTTTTTAACCTTGGATAAGCCTAAAGATATTTTTTCTTTATTCCCTTTTATCTATTTGTTTGGCTGTGTGTTTGTCCGTTGTTTATTACTCAATTCTGTTTTCTTTTACAAAGAATCAGCTGATGAAACGTGGTTGAGCAACTTGGTGAGGCGTGTGAAGGGAATTCCGGTCTTATTTATAACTGACGGAGAGGTCTTGGTTGTAAAAAAGTTGTTCCTTGTTCGATTAGCTCGATTAACACAATGATATTAGAAAAATTGGGTCTCTAATTTTGATAATTCGCGTATTTGTTCACTTGCAAAATTAAGTTTTTCACTTTACGATCTAAGATTTTTTTTTCTTAAAGTGAAAAGAAAGATAGAAGGAAAAAAAACAGTAACATTTTCATTCATTCTAATTTCAAACCATTTAGTCTCATTAAAAAAAAAATCGAGTAACATTCTCATTCATTTTCATTTCAAATCAGTCTC
>NC_051413.1:2035748-2035893 GCF_015228065.2 Penaeus monodon
CGATATCAATGTTGTTTTTCAATCTTTATGGCCTTGTCTTGTTCCTGTCAAGAACTTCACTACTGTAAACGTGTCTGAATAACTTTTCACGAATAACTTTTCATCACCAGCTGGGAATTTCAAGGGAAACTTTCTCGAAGGAAAT
>NC_051413.1:2035985-2036174 GCF_015228065.2 Penaeus monodon
CATATATCCTGGCGTATTAAGTAACTTTAAGTCATGCCAACAAATACGTTTAAAAAAAATACAAGCATATAGAAATATAACGCGCCTCTATTACAAAAAAAGATAAAACAAATACAAACAAAAACACGCTAATGGATTTTTACAAACACTTTAGAAGTGAACTTTCTCAAAGGAAGTTTATGGAGATCT
>NC_051413.1:2036267-2036606 GCF_015228065.2 Penaeus monodon
GTAAGTATATTCGGTAATTTCTGAAGTATTTGAGATCATCAGCAAATCTAGATTATTTACTTGTTCATGAAATAAAGAAGAAAAAGAGAGAAAAGAAAACAGTCGATTTTTTTTTTTTTTTTCAAAATTTTCATTCGTTTGGTTCTTAACTTTCATATTTCTATTTTTTTTTTTTTACTTCATCTTTTTATCTTTTCATTTGGTGATTAATCATTCCCTTCATAGACCATTATCAAATATCTTTTTCTTCACTTAAAAGAAAATCCTTATCATATCAGAAAATGAAAACTTAATAATTTACAAATAATCAACACGATCTTATTACCTCCAAGTGAATTA
>NC_051413.1:2036660-2036863 GCF_015228065.2 Penaeus monodon
CCTTTATTAACATCTTATCTTTGTTCTTGAAAACACGTTTCCAAATTCCTTTTCTCTATAAATCATTCCCTTATTAATATTTTATCTTTATTCTTAAAACACATTAAACCACACTTAAAAAGTCCTTTTCTCTACCATTCATTCCCTTATTATCTTATCTTTATTCTTAAACATATTTTTGCTAACCTCTTTTATCTATCAAC
>NC_051413.1:2037069-2037278 GCF_015228065.2 Penaeus monodon
CCATCATTATTGTTACTTAGACGAAACTCACCTCATCCAAAGGGTAGACGGTGGAAGCGGCGGCGCCTCCAACCACCACAATGCGACCCGGAACTACGCCGATCTCCGCCCGGTATCTCCCTGACGGTTCCTCGCCCTGGGGTCAAGATAACATGGTCACGGATCATCTTTCGGTGATTCAGTGAGGGTTAAGCTACGATTCACTCTAG
>NC_051413.1:2037317-2037394 GCF_015228065.2 Penaeus monodon
CTGGCTATCTCTGTCGACGGTTCCTTATCCTGTGGTAAAGATAATTTTAGGTTTTGACTTTGGTTTTGATTCTTTGA
>NC_051413.1:2037448-2037551 GCF_015228065.2 Penaeus monodon
ATCTAGCTATCTATCTTAAAATAACTATAATATAACAAAGTATTTGGTTTGTCATTTTGTTTATCGGAAATTCGGAACGAGAAGTCAAAAGGGAAAGGATCTT
>NC_051413.1:2037814-2038223 GCF_015228065.2 Penaeus monodon
ATAAGGGTACTTTAACTCGACGAAATACGACACCTTGAAGAGGTCGTTTGTGGCGAGGCTGGACCACGTCCCCGTCGGCAGGTGGAGGGCGTGGGCGTGCAGAGAGAAGTGATATCCCGACGTCCCTCCTACAGTATACACGTAATCCCCGACGCGGCGAGAGGCCTGGCCGTAGAGCGCGGGGGGCGCCTCTCCGTGGCACTCGAAGGCACGCCACTCGCCCGTCCTCTTGTCGCAGGCACGGACGTCCACGCCGATGCTGCTGCCGAAGGGGTAGCTGGTGCCGCCGAAGATGAGGAGCTCGTCCTTGGTCGAGACGAGGCAGTGGGACACGGTTTCTCCGGGCGTCGAGGAGGAGGTGGACAGCTGTTCCCACTCGCCGGTCGAGAGGTTGAGTCGCCAGGCCTTG
>NC_051413.1:2038843-2039105 GCF_015228065.2 Penaeus monodon
TAACACAAGAGATGATGAGATAAAAAAAAAAAAAAAAAAACAATAAACGAACATAATGATAATAACAAAATAACAATATAAAATAAAAACTATAACAAAAATAAGAATAAAGACATAAACAACGCCAATAAGACCAATAATAAGTTTAAAAAAACATTACCAAAGGACGTTAAAAAAAGAAAAGAAAAAAATTGGTGGCGAATAACATGGAAAATATATTTTTTTTCCTTTGTTTTCTTTTCTCGAAACTACGAAGCTTGGG
>NC_051413.1:2039487-2039618 GCF_015228065.2 Penaeus monodon
AATCTCCTTGACTTCTTCACATCAACAAAAAACGAAAAATAATACATTGTGACGGACACATATCACGAGCGCCATTGTGGGAGTTAACTTGATTTATCTTCGAGTTCGCTAACCACTCACGATCCTTATGT
>NC_051413.1:2040122-2040715 GCF_015228065.2 Penaeus monodon
ATACCTATAAAGGGAACTAATATCATTCTCTGAGAGTTGTGTACATTTTCCTCCTTCACTATTTACCGCCTGTGATTCTTTCTATAATATTTCACTGTCCTTGGCACTGTCCTTAAGTCTCCAGACCCTCCAAATGCACTTTACCTTTGCCTGGGATTTTTGCATGAAAACCATGATGTAGTGGAGATAAGATAAATGATTCTAAGAAAATCACAAAAGAAAGTTGAGAGATCTTCTTCTCTGAGATTTGCATATGACTTCTGACTCGATGTTTATCACGTCCCTGTCAACTAACTGGTGATTTTCCTTAAAGCATGTTCTCTTTTGTGTGTGTGTAAGACTGTTAAATATGATATGCGGCATCTCTAATATTCTCAAGATGTCGTGATGCGAAACTAAGGAAAAAAAGCGAGAAAAAAATATATTTACGTTATCTTGTTTTATATAATGAACTGACGAATATATTGTACTCCATCTTACACCTTAAAGACGTTCGTCAAAACTGCTAATTGGCCATTCTTATCAAGTAACCTTAAATGCAAATCCCACCTAATAATAAATCGTCCAAACACACGAGAGAGAACAAGCGTCAG
>NC_051413.1:2040766-2041390 GCF_015228065.2 Penaeus monodon
TAAATAGTCCGCTTAATGGAGACATTCACAATCTCGTTATTTGCCCAAACTTCCTCTATATCATCCTCACCTCTCCTACCGCCTTTTTTCTCCCCCCCCCCTTCGTATAATAATAACCTTCGAGCAGAAATAAAGCCATGATGAAAACGTACAGGTTGCAAGGGTGTGTCTGAGTGACCTTAAACACCCCAGACATATATATACCCTAAACCAACGGCCCCTACGAGGTATTTTGAACCAGACTTTCCTCCTTCGCTTGTCCTATTGTTTCAGCCATATGTCAATTTGCATCGTCGGCTCCACGGTAAAGGGCAACGGTTTTCACTGGATGATATTATGATTCTTTCGCGACCGAGTGAGTTCGCTCGGTTCTCCTGGCCCTTTCGGTGATGCTCAGTTCTAGGTGTACGCAGGGAAATGCGTTTTAAAGGGACGTTTGCTATTTCTATCCTTATTTTCCTCCGCCAATCTATGTGAGAAAAAAAAAGACCCAAAATCCTGTTCTGGGCTCCCTATCGCTTCGTTCAGCATGGCCACCTATTTTTTTTTTCTCTCTCTCTCTCACCTGACGAAACCTAGCAATGTTCTAAAAGCAGGAATCAACGTTCCAAGAAAGTGACTCTT
>NC_051413.1:2041492-2041665 GCF_015228065.2 Penaeus monodon
CAGGACACCAAAGGTAGTCTCCTGTTTTTACAAGCACTGGCCCGAGGAGAGAGTCTGTTGTTAGGTTAGTAGCGGGGTACATAATGCATGGTGCATGTACCTTTAGTGAAATGTGTATATGTATGTTTATCTACATATACTGTAATGTATCTATCTTCATCTATAATTCACTG
>NC_051413.1:2042189-2042373 GCF_015228065.2 Penaeus monodon
AGAAAACGTGAATACCACCAGTGCAAAGAAAACGGGAAATCCCATCAGTACAAATAAAAGGGGAAAATCCAAGGCACTCACATCTTGCAGCGGGCCGTGGGCGGGATGGTAGCCGCCCACACAGAAGAGGAACGATTCACTACAGGATATCCGATGACCGCTACGCCCTATGGGAGTGCATCCT
>NC_051413.1:2043154-2043461 GCF_015228065.2 Penaeus monodon
AAGTCTGAATTTCTTCCATAAGATTATCTTGGAAATCCATGTTGGTATTTAAGTTGAAGACCGATAATAAAAAATGATGTAGACTCTTTCTCTGTGTTTCAACTTTGTCTTTACAGTTGTGACTGCAAATTTACTGCCGTCGACCTGCGTTATATACCTGCCGGTCGTCCAGGTGCCAGTTTGTGTTTTATAAGAAGAATGGGGATGTCGGCTTCCGATTTTTTTGTTTCTTGTGGAATTTCTTCCTTGTAGATTCGTCTGCTTATATATCAGCTTGTGATTTCCAGATAAAATGAATTGGAAATAT
>NC_051413.1:2043779-2044123 GCF_015228065.2 Penaeus monodon
TTTTATCCCAAACTAATCGATTATTTGCTAATATTGTGTTTTGGGAAAGGTAACTAAACAACAAAAAATATATTGATAACGAGCGTGATAATCTGATGATATTATTGATAATAAGAACAGCAACCCCGTTATTACAAATACACTGAACTACATACAAACGTATATTTACACTGTAGACCGGTTAGACAGTCTAAATATCCAGGTGTAGCTAAGCAGATGACTGGTTGAAAGAGCAGGTTTGTGTTTTATAACAATTTTTGTGTCGATTTTCCTCCTTCAGGATTGGATGTTTGTTTCAGAAGTCTACGGGATTCGCGCGCCAGCTTTAGACTACTTACACAAAA
>NC_051413.1:2046491-2046615 GCF_015228065.2 Penaeus monodon
TCTGTTTACTTTTTATTTTTCTGTATCCATTGCTGTGTTAGTGTTGTTGCCTCCCCCGTGTGCTGTGGGGGAAGCTCGAACTCACGAGCACTAGGGTATTTACTAGAACACTGGACCCCCCATA
>NC_051413.1:2046723-2047252 GCF_015228065.2 Penaeus monodon
CGTGCATGCCTGCGTGTGCGTGTATATGTACATACATACGGTGTCCATACTTTCGGAAAGAAAGCTTGACACGAATGCTTCTGGCGTACGTGTCTGTAACCGCTGACTCGCCAGTTGCATGATACCTGTCAGCCATTTGCGAGAAACTTTTGTTTGCGCTCTCTTGCTGACGGGACCAGCCATGCCCCACAACCTCGAGCATGTTAGGAAAGATCAGGGGACCAGGCAGCAGTTACAAGGCATGTGAAATGGAAAGACGTTGCCATTCTACCTTCTGGATGTCATGCCAAAGGGGTAATTTTGAAATCATTTGTAAAAGGATGAGAAGGTGGTTATTGGTGGTAGTCAATATGAGTATTTCGTGTCAATTTGGGTTTTCTTTGGTGTGTGTTCTCTTGTTGTGAAATTCTACCGTGGTGAGATTTGAATAAATGAATATTTGATAATACCGACTATTCACATTTTTTCACATATTTTCCTACATTACATATTTCAGTGTAGTTTTTTTTTAAAATAAAGTTATAGGCCT
>NC_051413.1:2047466-2047614 GCF_015228065.2 Penaeus monodon
AACATGTCCGATTATACTTTGGGTCTCTTCTATTCTATTTTTCTGTGATGCTGTGTTTAAGTATACTATAAAATGGTGATTTTCGCTGAACTAATTGATTTAAGGAATTACTTCAGTAGTCATTCATACCTGATGAGTTCAGTCATCA
>NC_051413.1:2047925-2047997 GCF_015228065.2 Penaeus monodon
GAATCTCAGGAGCGTTATCCACGAACGTTCTCGGACAGTTCTGAAAATAAAATTTGAGACTGTGTCAGGGCC
>NC_051413.1:2048398-2048904 GCF_015228065.2 Penaeus monodon
AGATGACAGACAGAATGGGGTCATGGAGGTCATTGCTTATTGGTCGGGGCCACAGACTGAAAAAGGGAACCACCTAGTGAACAATTAGCTTCGCTGTCATTCGCTTGTTTACATCGTTCATTTGCGCTCATCGATTTGTATATTGTTGATTACACACACATACACATATATCTATCTATCTTTATATATTGCTCTATTTTTTAAAACTAACACAGAAGACTTATTATTATTTCATAAGTAACTCATACTACAGTAAAATTTGTTTTCAAGAAATCAGCAAAATGTATTTTCATCCTTAACCTCTATAATATAATCCTATAATCTTATACTTTGCTAATAATTCTGCTTAAATATTTTGACTGTGTTTACTAAAGAGAAAAATACGATCATATTGACAAAAGCGATATAATCATTCAAGCTCTGAACTTCATGATTTTACTCCCCTGTTTCATGGCTACCTACACCGGTGAAAATTTTACGACAGTCTTACAAAAACGCTACGTAGT
>NC_051413.1:2049453-2049570 GCF_015228065.2 Penaeus monodon
AGCGGTTGAGGATACGTTCAGAAAACGTCTCAGACAAAATGTGAGGCGGTATTTCTGGCCCAGACACTTTCTAAACTCTTAAATTTTATTCTCATAATTGACAGAGACCGTTCGTGG
>NC_051413.1:2049650-2049842 GCF_015228065.2 Penaeus monodon
GTTATGCATATAAGGCCCCATCCAGACGGGTAAACATTGTATCCAAATAATGTTCTAAACCAACGTTTAGAGGATAGTTGTCACCCGTGTGGACAACACAGGCGTGTCCGGTGGTAGCCGCTGGCCACTGTGGACTGCTCGATCTGGCAACACTGATAAACAAGCGTCAAATATCCACTCATTGTGGTTGGG
>NC_051413.1:2050757-2050830 GCF_015228065.2 Penaeus monodon
ATCAGGAATTTATAAATGAACACCAATAAACCATTAGACCTCCAGGCACCCAGACATTTTAATCACCACCATT
>NC_051413.1:2050991-2051121 GCF_015228065.2 Penaeus monodon
TAAGAATTCATAAATGAACAACAATGAAAGCATAATCCTTATAGGGCCCAGGCAGCTTTATCACCATCATCATCTTCAACCGTAATCATTGTAGGAAAACCAATTTCGCATTCCCGGGGAAATTCTGGAA
>NC_051413.1:2051208-2051533 GCF_015228065.2 Penaeus monodon
AAACCACGGGAAGAATCGTGCAAGATCTTATCATCAATATGAGTGTACGTAAGTTCATGCACGTACTTTTGCAGATAAATAGGTGTAGAAAGAGAGAAAGACACAACCAGATAGGGTATTATTGGATACAACGCCTAACACTGGAAATACAGAATCTGAGCTTAACAAGTAGTATAACACATCATTCTATGAGAGCTTTCTCCTATATCCTTTTCTTCGCAAACTGATAACAACGGTAACAAAGAAAATGTTAAATCCAGGAAACACAGCAACCTTACGCCCTCAGCGCCGCGACAAAATGACAAGAATTCTTTGAAAGGGACGG
>NC_051413.1:2052670-2052828 GCF_015228065.2 Penaeus monodon
GTGGGGAGCGGCAGGTTCCCCAGAAAAGGAGTTTATGGGGGCGAAACCCCCTATATAGCCTGGCAGCGAGGGGATGTATTGTGCTCTTCCGTGTATTACCGATATTTTTCGAAATGCCCCCCTTCCCACCCAGTTCCCAGATATGTATCATGCCCTCC
>NC_051413.1:2052996-2053670 GCF_015228065.2 Penaeus monodon
GTTTCTGTCACGCAATTTAGTTGTATCTTTAGATACACATTAAATTAACAACTTGTAAGGGAATGAAATGAAGACAGAGTGAAATTATCTAAAGTTTTAACTATGAAATTGTTACCCCTTTAAAATGGAAAAATCGACACTACGTAACAGAAAATCTAAATTAAGAGTAACTAAACTAAATAATATATCTGCATCGGTTTATCAAACGAGCAAGCAAATCATTGTTGCTACTGTTGTCATGATGATGACTTTTCTTTTACAAAAAAATAAAGTCTGTACTTTTCAAATTCCAATTATTCCTGTTGGTATATCTAATGTAAGTTCCACCTTACAAATAGATAATTAAAAAAATCTTGTCTACCTACATACTTGAATTCTGATATAATATCTGCATCTCTTTCTCACTTTCCTATATACATATAAATGAATTTACAATACACACATGGAAAAGGCAGATATAATGATATGTGCATGCGTGTGTGATTTCTATTCAGTATAAGAAACTACGATGTTCCTTAGCGAGGTATACATTATATCAAACCATAGCTAGAATATCATCCTATAATTATTACTTCCATTTTTCCCTTGTCCATTTTTTTTGTTCATATACATCATAGGTTATCCTGAAGAATGGTATCTTGTAATACATTACAAAGTCCTTTTGTGTGTGTAAG
>NC_051413.1:2058642-2058805 GCF_015228065.2 Penaeus monodon
ATCGGAGGCACGGCAACCTCTCGTGGTAAGAAATTTGTCATTTTTATTATGAGACCCATCCTACATGGACCCATAAAATGCTTGAGATTTAATTTTCCTTTTAGACAAATGCAATTTAATATGTTTAAAAGTATATTCAATATATTTAAAAACTATTAAGAGA
>NC_051413.1:2059441-2059627 GCF_015228065.2 Penaeus monodon
ACTCCAGGGATGAAGAGGTTGCAGGTGGCTGCCAAGAATGCCCGCAGATGGTGCTGAGCAGGTGCTGTTGCTGTCAAGAGGGGGGACTCGCCTAGTCTGGACTCTCAATCACACGAACCTCACGTCCACTATAAGTCTACGGGTCACGATGCCGACGCTCAATCCTCTACGTTAACCGCCGCTGCC
>NC_051413.1:2059806-2060175 GCF_015228065.2 Penaeus monodon
AACGGCAATATGCTTAAAGAAACTGTGTGAAACAAATCATTTCCTAACACAACTTTCTCAAGCCAAAATCTTCATGTTTGTATGAAACTTTTCCGCATCTGCAGGGCTGTCATTTGCAAGAATATACTTTTCATATTATTTTTGCGTTATTTGGCACACCGAGTATTGTTTGGCATAGGCCTACCTTAAGAGAAGGCTTGGTATTCCTTAGTAGAAGATTTTCAACGAATGTATCCCACAATTTCTTTTTAAGAACACGGCCGTTGGGGTCATTTGTAAAGAGCACAAAGCAGTTCACTTATCATCGCTTGTTTACTTCAAATTGTTCCATCTGTTAGTGATGATGTGATTCATGATGCTTATTCATCG
>NC_051413.1:2060221-2060918 GCF_015228065.2 Penaeus monodon
ATGCTTTCCTTTTATTTTGTGTTTCCCCCCACGTACAATACTCGCGCTTCGTTAAACGAAACGCATACCCATTGCATCTTTGCATCATCAACCGCGTGGCTTTTGCATATTTCGCTGTTAGTTAATTGGGGTAAATTTGATTAAGATGAACTCATTAAGATGCTGCAGGTAATTTCGGTTCATTAATTTTTTTCACGCTGAACTGGGTTAGCCACTGCCTCTGCTGATAAACATCCAGATTATTATGGTTAATCCATTGCTTATTTTCAATTAATTAACCCAAATCGTAATGCTGATTCATGGGGTTGTCTGTGATGCATTGTCCAGGGTATTCCTAGTAATGATGTTAATTCATCGTTTTGTATTGGATGAATTTTCTTATCTATCTCTATATTCATTCATTTTAGGAGGCGGGTTCTGGGATAGGAGAGGTACGAGGGTTAAGATCACAGGAATAGAAAGAGATAAAGGGGGATAGGAAGGGATAGGAGACAGGAAGGAATAGGAAGAGAGGGAGGGATAGGGGGGGTAAGTAGGGATAGGAAGAGATAGGAAGGGAGAGGAAGAGATAGGAAGGGAGAAGAGGAGATAGGAAGGGACAGGGACGGATAAGTGGAGACAGGAGATGAGAAGGGATAGGGAGAGATGGGAAGAGATAGGTAGGGATATGTAGAGATGGTTGGGAGGTAAAAGAAAG
>NC_051413.1:2061269-2062331 GCF_015228065.2 Penaeus monodon
AGTGGTTAGAGGCTGAGCGACGTGGGCGCAACAGTCCAGGGGGAGGGAGGCTCGCCTCGAGTCTGAAGCCTGAAGTCTGAAGAAAGCTAGTGTTAGGGAAATGGAAGGATGAAAACTACTTTCAATAGACAATTTACTATTTTTCTTTATTTTATGACTAGAAAACCATAAGTGAGTTGTAAGGACGCTCTCAGGGAAGTGACGTGCACAGCCTGGCAGAACTTATAAATATCATTACTCTTGTTTTGTTTTAACCATTTTCTACAGTCTCGCCTCCAACCTCAGCGAGTCCCGGTTAGTGTGTCGCTTTATTAATGATTTATGATTAGAAGTTGTGAAGTAAATGATAACTTTTCAATCCATCAGTGACGGTATTAGTTTCATCCCCAACCCATGCGTCATCCGGATGGCCGAGAAAAGTCGCAGGAAGAAAAAGACATTTGAGGAAAGAAATGGCGCTTTCCTTTTACCCTTTCGCGGCCTGCCATATCCTCCCGAATTTTGGGTTCATTCTCCCAGCGTCCAAAAAACTGGTCAATCCGGGCGATGCTGCAAGTGAAGCTGCAGGGAGACCGAGATGCCAATTCACGCTGTTGCATCGTATCTTATCGCCTTTTTTTCAAGTTATATCATGTTACCGCGAAATGCCCCGGAATGTTCCCTTAGCTTCCGGTAATCCCAAGAAAAGGCTAGAGCAAAATACCATTTCCCTAACTCAAAAATCCTGTTCTCGGTCGCGAAGAAAACGACAAACGACATGACGAATGAAACGAGATTCTTGAGCGTGGCAAACTTGGCTGACCATCCGGGCTCTGGGGGTCGTGACGTCACAGGGTTGAAGGCGGCATTGCCAGTAGGATCTCTTTCATTCGTCTTCGCTCACGCCGTCAGTCAACACCAATAGACAGCACGTAAGGTAATGTCGTCTACTGCTTTAGCACAGTGTGTGTCATTTGTCCATATACCCTGGCGTTCGGTGGAGCTAATGTTTTCTGTGGAGTTAATGTTTCGTGTCGCACCATGCTTTTGTCTCTGCGGCTTCCTCTCGCAGGTCGCAACGAG
>NC_051413.1:2062629-2062804 GCF_015228065.2 Penaeus monodon
GGTCGCAACGATGAGACTGTCTACCCTGGCGTGGCTGGCGTGCGCGGTCGTGGTGCTGTGCGCATGCACCGTCGTTCACGCACAGAGAAGTAATTTGCTTTTGTGTTAGACTTGGCTGTTTTAGAGAAAGAGCATTGTCATTTTCTTCAAATAATACTGAAAGACTGACAATCAG
>NC_051413.1:2062932-2063113 GCF_015228065.2 Penaeus monodon
TTATATTCCTTTTTTCAGCTGGCGGCCATTTCTACATCGGAGGCACGGCGGCAAAACGGCCTCTTGTGGTAAGCCAGTTATTTCCTCTTTATCACCAGCTTATCTTTCTGGATGCCAGAGTTCTAAATTTTGCTCTCAAGTGACGCAGTTCATGACATACTTTAATTATGACACTTAAGAG
>NC_051413.1:2063431-2063557 GCF_015228065.2 Penaeus monodon
ACTTACTCCCCCTCCCTCCCCCACAGGGCGCCCTGACCCAGGTCTCCAGAACCCCCGGGAGGAGGCCCCCGCGTATCGTCTATTCGCGACGGAGACAATGCCTCTACTACGTCAACCGCCGCTGCC
>NC_051413.1:2063747-2063860 GCF_015228065.2 Penaeus monodon
GCAATGACCACATTGGTTCCCAAAGAGGGAGGTACCAGAGAGATCTGGGGGGTGCGGGCGGTGAGGCAAAAGTGGGCGGTAGGTGGGCCACTGGGTGGCATTAGGAACAGTTA
>NC_051413.1:2063925-2064194 GCF_015228065.2 Penaeus monodon
ATTTGTTATCTGAATGGCAAAATATGCACCAAGCACATCTATCCCAATAACAATAACTGCGAAGACAATAAACTATGTTACTATGGTTACTTATGAGATGTTGGTTTACCCGTCCATATTGCTAACATAGCTAAATAAGTTGGTTTACTAAATTCGATTTTATTTCTGAAATACATCTTTGTGTTGAATCTTGTTTTTTTATTGATCTGAACCATACCAAAAAAGTGTGAAAAGTGTGTATCCGCATTTGCATATGATGCGGGATCAGG
>NC_051413.1:2064311-2064393 GCF_015228065.2 Penaeus monodon
GTGTTAATTCAGCCAGCTGTTATGATGTTAATTCGTCGTTGATTCACCCTTGGTATTCTCTTATTGATGATGATGTTAAAAT
>NC_051413.1:2064423-2065009 GCF_015228065.2 Penaeus monodon
ACTGTAACCGATTCGCAGTGTTTCGAACTCGTTAACGGGTCCTCATTAAGCGATTCAGTTTCATTTCTTCTTGTGCCCGTATTTCTTTTCCTGTCTTTCTTTTTAGATCTTTGATGTTAATTTGTCGTCTGTGTGGGACATATTCTTTCACGTATTTTATGCGTTTACGTTATATAAGGTGGGAGGGGGATGGGTAATAGGTAGTGGGATAGGCAGGAGTACAGAGGGATAGGGAAGGTGGAGGGATAGGGAGGGATAGGTAGCAGGTGGGGAGATAAGGAGGGTAGAGGTAAATGGTGGAGGGATAGGGAGGAATAGGTAGCAGGTGGGGAGATAGGGAAGGTGTAGGTAAATGGTGGAGGGATAGGAAGCAGGTGGGGGATAGGGAGGGTATAAGTTAATGGTGAAGAACATAGGGAGGGTGGCGTGGACTGAACCAAGGACGGCAAGCTTACCGAAAGTTTTTATTAGAGCTAGAGGTGTTTTTATTTTCTGTTCTTTGGCGCGTGTTCTTATGCGTGTTTTATTTATGGTTTGATTTAGAACTGTTCGTGGAATGTTGTATTAGGCATACGTAACCGGTGTG
>NC_051413.1:2065256-2065812 GCF_015228065.2 Penaeus monodon
AAAAAAAAAGATAAGATATTTGAGCCAGAACAATTTTTACACATATCAGTGGACACCTACCATCTACCATTGTACTGCTGCAGTGACTCACAACCGGGGTAAGGAGGTAAGAAAAGGTAGAGAACTAAATACAAGATTATTACGAAAATAAACAGTCGATCGCACGTTCGTATCCCTGCGTGAAACACAAACAAACAAACAGTACATGCATACCTTCCTTACCCTCACTGTTGCTACATGAATTCCTTGTTGCTGGATCTCCGTCCTTCATTAAACTCCTATACCCATAAAAAAAACTCCTTGACAATGTCTTATCGTTAAATAAGTTGAATCTTAACGATGTTTTCCGTTTTCTTTGACATTCGCCGCTTCCCATTCTCCGTATTCACCTAACTCAAGGGAAAGAGTCATTAACGGTGTTTTGCCGTAAATTGAGGTTATATTTAACCATGTTTTCCATTACTTAAGGCATTTTTTACTCTATGTACCCAAGAGGGGGTATATAAAGTGCGTATGTTTACTGATACAAAGGGGGAAGACCCGTTTTGACTGAGAA
>NC_051413.1:2066104-2066204 GCF_015228065.2 Penaeus monodon
AATCCTAACCATACACACAATCCATATTAACACAAAGGAACAGATATCTTAGCTATTTCAAAATATTAAAAAAAAGAAACGTTTATTTTTCTTCCTCCAC
>NC_051413.1:2066601-2066769 GCF_015228065.2 Penaeus monodon
CCTATTATCAAATGGTGTTCAAGAAGCCATTTCTTATATTCCCTGGCTCCTCGCCACGAAGCTGTCCCGTGGAGGTCACGTGACCAAGCTGCAGCCTGCTCCGGGGATCAGGCATGTAGTTTGGAATGCAGATCACTCCTGCTCCTCGCCACTTGCAGGCTATTCCGG
>NC_051413.1:2066980-2067062 GCF_015228065.2 Penaeus monodon
CTATTCTATCCATATCTTGCCTCTATCGTCATCCCGTTTTCTATGCCTTTTGTTTGTTTTATGGTATTATTTACACATTCGT
>NC_051413.1:2067351-2067626 GCF_015228065.2 Penaeus monodon
CTACTTTCTACTTGATTTCATATAATTTCTACTACGAGAGAAAGTGTAGATTTTACATTTTTATTGACTGAATCGCAGTTTTTTGTAATTTTTTTATGGTCACTAATTTTCTTAATAAGCTAAATTGATATTTATTTTTTTTTAGTAATGTTTAGCCATATTGTTTATATTATCACCATCTTCATTCTTATATTTCCTATTTCCTTCTTTTTATTATTACCGCTACGTATTTCTTTTCACCTTTTACTCCTACCTCGTTTATTCCTTCGTTATTT
>NC_051413.1:2067854-2068367 GCF_015228065.2 Penaeus monodon
CCTTTTGGTATATGTAATTACAAAACCTGCAATGCGTAAAACTGAATAAACTTTTGGAATGCGAATTTTCAATAGAGGTTACGAGCGTATAAAGGATGCAAAACCAATTCATGATTCTTCATGTTCTCGTATTTATGATTTCAATATAGACATTTTTTAACTGCTCGTTTTAATTTTCGTAATTTTTCGTATACTTGCTTGTTTGTTGTTTTGTCATACAGAATATCCTGGAAAATAACCAGATTTTGCTGTTGTAAATCATCTTATTTCCTGGTACAACGACGCTGTGGGAGTAAGCTGCTCTGTAGCCCAGGGGGATATATTAAATACATGAACGTATCTAACTGTCCCCCCCCCCCTGAATCAGTGGTAAAAGGACAATCCAGACCCATAGTAACAGCGGCGTTTGATTCGCGGTCCGGAGACGATGCGAGGCGCTGATTGGTCAGATGAAGCACGGTAGTATAGCGCGCCCTGGCGAAGGAGAAATTACTTTCAGTTGGTCATAAGTAA
>NC_051413.1:2068587-2068837 GCF_015228065.2 Penaeus monodon
ATCTTGAAGTGTGTAGATACTACTCGTCGTAAAAGCTCGACTGTTGTCCCCTTTTATCCAGTGGGTGAGAGAAAAAAAGGAGGGAAAACAATTCTGTCTAAGATGTAAGGAAGGGAAATTTTCATTTTCTCGGGGAGATAAATAAAGAAATTAATGAACAAAGGAAAATCTGTTAGAAGTATTTGTTCTATAACAAATATGTAGAGTTTAGGGTTTAACAAAAGCAACACGCTTTAGGCTGTAAAATCCT
>NC_051413.1:2069272-2069402 GCF_015228065.2 Penaeus monodon
TTTCCTCAACGTCGAAAGCACAATCCGAGACTTACCACAAGAGGGTACTTGGCATTGCGTCCTCCAGATCCATAATAAGCAGGCCGAACATAAGGGTAACCTTTGGACGGGAAAATATGTTATATTATTT
>NC_051413.1:2071049-2071624 GCF_015228065.2 Penaeus monodon
CAGACGCAATCATCTACAAACACAGCATTCACATGCTTCCATCGCAAATTACATCTGCGGTAATCAGCGACGGCTCCTCCGCTCAGCACCACGACCACGCACGCCAGCCACGCCAGGGAAGACAGTCTCATCGTTACGACCTGCGGGTGGAGGAGGAGGAGTCAGTCAGTCAGTCAGTCGCCCTCCAAGCACGAGGTCGGAGGCGCGAGTGCATGTCGTCAAGGGCAGAATGAGCGCCCTTCAAAAGGCCATAGAGAAAAGAGCATGGCGCGAGTCCCAAACACTGCGTTGGAAGATACCAACTATACAGAACGTCAGGGTAGAAGTATAGGCATATTTTGGGCTTCTCTCAGTAAGCACAGGGCAATAATAAATCAAATTCTTCTCACAGATGTTTGTATGAAACCCTCTGAGCCAAAGCGTATGATGCTCTTACCTATGCTCTCTGTTCGTGTTCACTAACGGCGAGGGCGAAGGAGACTGAAGGGAAAATATTCTCGAAGACCCGCTTAACAAGCTGCCTGAACCCAATGACGTAATAGTGACGTCATTGCTATGCTCCAAGGGCTTAAATA
>NC_051413.1:2071681-2071835 GCF_015228065.2 Penaeus monodon
GTGTGGCTGTTCATGCACTATGGCGCCATGCGAAACTGTCTCTTCAGAATAATAAAGGCGAAAATGACGATGAAAAAAATGAAATATGGATGATCACGTTTTCCTTTGCAAATTGTGGGGAATCCCAGACGGACGGACGAAATGCACAAAATGC
>NC_051413.1:2072485-2072637 GCF_015228065.2 Penaeus monodon
CGACCAAATTATATGCTTAGTATGAAACTGCTGAGATAAATTCAAACCGAATATCACTTTCTAAAGCCATATAAGCCTCCCATTAAAGTGATATGCGACGAATGTATATCACAATAAAGTCTTCATAAGGTATTTTTAGTTTTTGACTAAAG
>NC_051413.1:2072671-2072738 GCF_015228065.2 Penaeus monodon
AAACGAGACAAATATAGAACTTGTCGGCGGAAAATGTACGGTTTCATATAGGCCTATTTCGTAAACC
>NC_051413.1:2072755-2072892 GCF_015228065.2 Penaeus monodon
CTCAGTCGAGATTTTAAACAAAAAACCTCTCATGAAGATACCAAAATGGGCAATTGTCAAAGTCCGTGAAAGCAGTACCAAGTGTTGGTATGCTTAATTACCCGCTATAGACAATCGACAGTAGAGTGAATTTAGTC
>NC_051413.1:2073182-2073842 GCF_015228065.2 Penaeus monodon
GTACTATTGTGTAAAGCTTGCCATTGATACATCTCTGCATTTTTATTTATATAATTACAATGAAAACACAGGCAAAGAAAATTAAAATAAAGGAGGCGCGTATTACAAAAAAAAAAGGAATGTAATTATCTGATTATAATATTCAGTAAACGTCTGAATATTTACGAAATATGCCTTCAAAAACGATTTTCCCTTTAAATCTGACCAAACACCACTCTCCACGCTGTCCACTTTATTCCACTTCTCTTTCTCAATTCAAATATGGAATGAATAAGAATCCACTAGTGAAGAGGCACATCTTGATGGCGGTGTTGCAAAATACATTGAAAGAAAAGGCAGTACTAAACCACACAGTAATCAAAAGCATATGAAACGGAAACCCACATCGTGTTGTTAAGCTCTGTCGTCCCTAACTCAAAAAGGATTAAAACATTTGTGTTTATATAGCATCACTGTATTTAATTCCCTTTGATAAATTTCCCACAAGTGTCAGACAAACCAAGGATTTAGAGAAACATGTCATACTGATGAAATTTTTACCGAAACGTGACAGTTTTGTCTCTTGCTCTGTATAGTTGTTTTTTGTTTCTCTTGCAAAACCTTTGTATTTTTTGAGTAGTCCACATAAGTCTGTGCAATATACTATACTTTTAAGCAGCA
>NC_051413.1:2074127-2074642 GCF_015228065.2 Penaeus monodon
GCACGTTAGGTCAAACTCACAATTTTTGTGGCGGCTTCTGCAGTTTGACCTTTTTTTGTATCACACATGTATTTAATACGACTCCATGAGATAAAGCAAGGAAAATGATTCATCAAACCTCATATCAAAGTAATAAGTAGCTGATGAGTTTTCCTAATTACGCGTAAGTGAGATACAGTACCTTCAAATAATCAATCTTTCTGGAATTTCCTATCCTTTGTTAAGTTAATTAGTGGGTTTTATTGCACTCCTTAATAAATATAAGGGTATTTTTTTCCCACAATCATCCAACCTTAGAAATGTTTAATCTTGTTCCAGTTAATAATGTTAAGTATTCCTCTCCCAGAACATGCTGGCGAAAAAAAAAAATATGTATTTTTTTTCCGATTTCCTAATATGTACGACATAAGAAAATTTGTGGTTAACAACAAGAGTAACAATAAACATCGTTAAAAAATGTTAAATGTGTTAAAGTCTTCGGGGTGAGAACCATGTTTCACCCTTGGGATAAAATT
>NC_051413.1:2080813-2081160 GCF_015228065.2 Penaeus monodon
ACTTTGGGATAAAATTATTCCGTTATTTAATAATTGGGTCCTTCATAAACGATTAATATAGGATAATTATATACTATCCTCTGCTGGGTTTCATTAAATCCTAAATAACCCTCTTATGTCTCCCAGAAATGCTACTTTCAAAGAAAACGATAATATTTGGGGGGTAACTACATCATGTTATTAACGACATCATGTTTTTCCGTCACGTTATTACATCTAAAAGCATCTACACTGAAACGAAATCGAGAGCCATTTTTATGAGTACATTGAATTCATCCCATCAACATTTCTTTTTATACATTCACTCAGGTCCAGCCCTAATGTGGAAAATCGTCATCATTTTTTTT
>NC_051413.1:2081263-2081458 GCF_015228065.2 Penaeus monodon
ATTGTATTCATGTTCTAGTTTAAATATAAATGTAAATATTGATATGATAATAAAATAGAATAATTCTTAATAAGTTCAGACATATATTAATAATTATGCTTTCAAATGTGAATATATGCATACCATAGTTTCTCAACGTATGCGTTTTTTTTTATTCGACGGACGAGTGATGACCATCCCCTCTTATGGCGCTTA
>NC_051413.1:2081600-2081741 GCF_015228065.2 Penaeus monodon
CACACACACACACATGCGCGCGCGCTAGTTTTATATTATTCCCTTGAGTTTTCTTCTTTTTTCATATTTTCCCCATAATGTTACTAATGAGGATCATGATAACAAACGTTCACGCGGTTTTGAAATCACTATAGTTAAAAG
>NC_051413.1:2082442-2082529 GCF_015228065.2 Penaeus monodon
CTAGCTAGACTAGTGGAAATTCCAGGGAACAACATGGAAGTTACTTTTCCCCTCCGCCCTCCCTCTTTTCACCCTCCTTCTACCTCG
>NC_051413.1:2083022-2083194 GCF_015228065.2 Penaeus monodon
ACTTCTCGAAATCCAGTAGTTCAGGACTATTGTACAAGTGTCACGGAGCTGATTTCAGTACAACCAGTATGGCCAAAATCATGTAACAGGTCAAGACACGGGTTGAAATAAAACGAGAGGATTTGGTCGAAACCCTCTAATGTTTTCTGTTTGCTTAAACTAGACTACCAGC
>NC_051413.1:2083221-2083938 GCF_015228065.2 Penaeus monodon
CCGGGGTTCCTGCTTATCTGCTCGAGTTAATCGATCATTATGAGGACTATCATCATTAGCTCTGGATGCGTCACCAAGCAATAATAGCTCCTGTTTAGGGTACCAAATGAAGGGGTACCATTACCAGTTACTACCAGTTATTAACTCACTGAAAGGGTCTAATGCCATATTCCAAGGACGAGAATTCCTTTGTATTTATTCATTTCATCAAACCTACATTTCCACATTACACTGACGTCATCTCATTCCTGCTAGACGCCCAAGGGGCACCAGTTTAAGGGCCGGAGGGGTGTCACGAGGGGGTACCACTAGAAGGACCAGAAGATATACAGCTACCAGGACTGTACTCGAGGTATCGGCTTTCATAATAACCATTATTTTGATTTTTCCTCATTATCATTATACCCATCATTAAGTCCACAGTAACTGTTGTTTACAAAATAATTATTAGTCTCAACAGGAAAGACCGACAAACATCCTGTTTTTCACTCTGAGTTATTTCTGTTACGTGTATTATTTCTAGAAGGGTATTTCCTTTAAAAAAAACATGGGATAGATAGATATGTATTTAAAATAACAGGCTACAAAACACACGAAATGGACACATCATGTTCATATTGAGTGAAGGAAAACGTTTCTTCCTTGACGATAAAGTTTTGAAGCGATTTCTCAGAAATGATCCAAGTGGAACCAAACGAGTTATTGAGCTGAATTTTA
>NC_051413.1:2084001-2084086 GCF_015228065.2 Penaeus monodon
ACATTAATGAGAATGGAAATTCAAAAAGCTGATTTGAACAGAACGAACACAAAATGTCAACCAATCTATCCTGAAATTTACAAAT
>NC_051413.1:2084259-2084435 GCF_015228065.2 Penaeus monodon
TTATCCTAAAACCGAACGAAATAATTATCCAATTCCCGACCAGTAGACACAACGACCCTCATCGTACAGGAGACACCGCTTTGTCGGACCAACGCGGATCGGAGGCCTCGGTCGCTTACCGCCGACGCCTGTTAGCACACCCTGAAAAAGAAGACTTGAATTAGACGTTTAAATTT
>NC_051413.1:2085608-2085880 GCF_015228065.2 Penaeus monodon
TTACTTTGAAAAAAAAGGATAATAATAAGTTATTGAGTTTTTTTTTCTCAAAATTTGGGGGATTCATTAGACCTTGCACTTTACGTGACTATTTCAGTAACCTTCATCAAAATTTGGGGATTTTTAAAAACCTGTAGCCTACTTTGCGTGACTCATTTTAAGCTTCATCAACATTTGAGGATTTTTATTTTGTTTTGGTAGAGACCTTCAAAACCTTTTTTTTTTCACAGTAATTATCCCGTTAACAGTGCAAACGACTCTTACTTAGGCCC
>NC_051413.1:2085897-2086612 GCF_015228065.2 Penaeus monodon
ACTTAGGCCTACTTACCACCAACGGCAAGTCTGCATCTTGGCCCCCCGCGTAAAGCACGCCGCGCTCTTTTTCGTCTGGAAAATAAATGTCATTTCCTTAACAAGAAAGTGAAAGAACAATACCAGCAATAGAACTATAAAAACTAGAACTATGAAAATAGAATTATACTTTATTAAAGTTGCAGATATCTTGACATTCCCATTTTGCATAAAAGAGGGTAAGTCACTGACCTACACAGCATGCGGGGATGCTGAAGTGCATTTGTGTTATAAATGCTAAGCAGACGACGAAATGCACCTTCATCTTCCTTATCTGCAAATACGAAATGGAAGTAAGATTATGTGAAATAAAGGAATGTTATCCGTATGCATTCCTGCAGCCCCCCCCCCCCCACATACACATTAAATACACATTCTCATAAAACGACATACATGATTACAAAGAAGGTCAACTATACAGTGGTTCGCGCCGATCTTCAAAAAACATAGAGCGAAAACTTTTTAAAAATGGCGCTGTAACTGAAGAACGGAATCG
The DNA here is from genome assembly GCF_015228065.2 of Penaeus monodon. Taxonomy (NCBI): domain Eukaryota; kingdom Metazoa; phylum Arthropoda; class Malacostraca; order Decapoda; family Penaeidae; genus Penaeus; species Penaeus monodon. The sequence continues at coordinate 2,086,433 of NC_051413.1, forward strand.
TACACCAACACATCCCACGCATTCAGGGAAAGTGACACACTAAATCCGGCCCTACGCCAGGATAGATTAGATAGGATAGATTAGAAGCAGCAATGAAGAAATACAAAAGTTTTACGATGATCTAAACTATAGTTCTCTCGAATGTATCAAAATAATTTTAACAGTTATGTAAACACACAC
>NC_051413.1:2086791-2087031 GCF_015228065.2 Penaeus monodon
GCATCCTTACTCTGCTGAACCGTGCACTATCCTAAAACTCCTCCAGCAGGCTTTGAACACAGCGTCAGTGCCTTCACAACAGATGTTCAGCGACAACTGGCCTGTTCACTTGCAAGATGAGAGAGAGAGAGAAGTTGAACGGAAATCCCAGAAACTTCCTCTTGTCGGTTACGTCACGTGACACGCGATGCTTCTAGGGGTTTGGAAAAGGTAAAGAAAACGAATTTATGATAATATATT
>NC_051413.1:2087199-2087392 GCF_015228065.2 Penaeus monodon
ATGCAGTTAAGGAATCTCTTAGACATATAAACAATTATCTTACACTGCAGAATGGAGAAAAAAGAACATCGAATTCATAAATACATTCATTCTGTACTGCACCTGGGTTTCCCCTTTGCCTTCTTTCTCAGGTTGTTCTTGAAGCCAAGTTAATTTCCCTGGAGTCGAGATGATCGTCAAGGTAGACAAGTAA
>NC_051413.1:2087425-2087707 GCF_015228065.2 Penaeus monodon
ACACTTCGAAGATCCACTGGCTAACCTATCATTGCCTCATGATAGTCAAAGGAGGCCTGGTATTATTCCCATGGTAGAATTTACGTTTGTATAGTGTTCATATAACTGATATGGTTCTTACTATTTCTTCACTTTAATTAGGGAGGTTCTTTTCATAACACACTGATTTTGTTTCTCCTTACCCTCGCAGCATGATGCCGTTTGTTTGTGAAGTAAAATATTATGTATGCTATTTCCTTTCAAGTATCAGAGAGTTGCGTTATTGTCTTGTTTTCAATAGTT
>NC_051413.1:2087738-2087937 GCF_015228065.2 Penaeus monodon
CAAAATCCATTCCACCGGAAACACACCGGTGGAATTATAAATGGTCTTCCTCTTTACAATGCTATATGTAGTACATTGTGACGCGTGCTTTTGCTCTCTCTAATCTTTCTCGAAACTTATATATAGGAAAAAATATTCATGACTCATGGCTCAGTTATGTTACAGCATTGAGCATGTTATTTTGATGTTCTGTTTGAGT
>NC_051413.1:2088589-2088847 GCF_015228065.2 Penaeus monodon
AAAACAAGATGAGCAATTATCACATCTTTTAAACAGGAAATGAAATGTTCGAATAGACAACCATCAAGAAATAAGGAATAGAGAGAGGGGGATAAATACTTATAAGCAAATTGTGATAAGACGTAATCGAAAGAAGTAATTTTTTTCATGATTATAGTTCGGATAAATATAATCTGTTAACGATGCTAAATAGATTATAACGAAAATCGGGTTACAGGTTGTTATGGGATACGAGCAAGTATTTTGTTTCCATTATCT
>NC_051413.1:2088997-2089079 GCF_015228065.2 Penaeus monodon
CTAGTTGGACTACCGGAAATTCCAGGGAACAATATTAAAGGTATTTTTTCCCTCCTCTCTCCGTCTTTTCACCCACCTTCTA
>NC_051413.1:2089301-2089371 GCF_015228065.2 Penaeus monodon
TTTTCTCTTGAAATCCCCTTCCCCCCCTTTCTCTTTAAAGTCCCCTCCCCTCCCTTTCTCCTTCTTCCTC
>NC_051413.1:2090945-2091395 GCF_015228065.2 Penaeus monodon
TTACTGTATCTTTCTTGCAAACAAGTTGTATGTGTTGTATTTTGGTTTGTATTATCTGCAGTGCTTTGTGGGTCTGCGCTTTGATTCGAAGCAAAGGGAACCTCGTTCATCATGATGTGAAAGCTTTTCCTTGTTGAAATAATGTAATTAAGGTATGTAGTGTGAGATTTACAACATCATTTTGTATAGTAATTGCGGAGGTAACAGATTAGTTGTGTAAGTTAATGATATGTGTGAAAGAATGGAAAGAGAAAAAGGTATAAGAAACACGTTTCATAGTGAATATTTTTTTCTTTAAATGTATTATTCATTTCAAAAGCATATATTCATTCATATGATACCATGAAAAAAAAAAAAACTATACAAACAAGTAAACAAGCAGCGCGTTTTTTTTAAAATAAAACAAGATTACAAAACTAAAGGCAAATTTGGAAATGACGCCTAACGCTG
>NC_051413.1:2091459-2091606 GCF_015228065.2 Penaeus monodon
GGAGGGCATGGGAAGTATCAGGAAAACTACAGGGTATAAGCGAATGGTCGAAGTGAAACTTTCAGTATTTTAGCTATTGTGAAACATTCATAGTAAATAAGGGGCTTCTCCCCCGAACCCCCTGAAAGGAGGGTTCCAACTCCCTAC
>NC_051413.1:2091659-2091837 GCF_015228065.2 Penaeus monodon
AAATATCTGGATCTTTCACCGATTTCTTACTTTGACCAATAAATCCGCAAAGACCAGTCGTTAAAATCCTCGTCATCGTTGTTGCGGGAATTGCGACCACTATCCGCCGCTCCTTTTCGTTAATACCATGATATTTTGCATGAGAGAGGTGAAACGGTAACTTACACACAGCCTAGCC
>NC_051413.1:2092008-2094293 GCF_015228065.2 Penaeus monodon
TCGCTTCCTCGTCATTTTTTCGCCGCTGGAACAGTGCTGTGGATCGCCTTTTTTTTTTTTTTTTGAGTTTTACACCCGCTCTACTACCCTTATTATTCGTTTGCGAAGGAAAGGCTATAGAATAAACATTTCTGAGAATGTAACGTTCTGTTGGATGACAAAGTCAGATTGTTGATTTTTTTGGTTTTAGGCGTCATTTCCACTAATTCCCTCAAAACAAATAACGATCCCCATGAATCCAGATAAGCAGCTGTTCATCCCGTCCTGGACCAGTAGACGCAGCGGCCCCGGCGATCGTGTTTGAGGCAGCGTCTCCTCGGACCCACGCGAATGGGAGGCCTCGGTCGGTTCCCGCCGCCCGTCAGCGCGCCCTGGAATCGACGAAACATAAATCAGGCTCGAGTGAACTTATTTAAACTTGGTTAACCTTGTTTAAATTTAAGTGTACTTCACTGGACTTCGTTATACTGGATTAGATTTATTTTAACTTAAGTAAACTTATCTAAATTTAGTAATTTCAAGAGGTGATTAATATTTCTAAACTTGTTTAACTTCATTTAATCTAATAATTGAACTGAACTTCTTTTACGTTAAAACTTGTTTGAATCTATCTTAAATAAACTTTATTGAACTTTAAAAAAACTTATCTAAACTTGATTAACTAAGCTTTATCAGACTTGTCTAAACTGAAACAAACTCGAACAAACTTATCTTAACTTTATTAGACTTGACTAAATTTATTATTTCATTACATTGTTGCAATAGTTAAAGCTTAATTAAACGTTTGAGAATTTATTTTACCTGTAATAGTAGTATCCATTACACAAATTCCACTTACAATACAATGTTCACAAGACTGACTTCAAAATTATCAAAATGGCATCAAATCGTAAAAATAGTGAAAGAGAAAAAACTCACGAAGATGGGTCGCGTCGAAACTCTCTTAACCTAAACAGAAGTCACATTATTTGGGCGTTTGAGAAGGCATTCAAAGGATGTTTGGTCAGTGGGTTTTGACACTGAATGTACTGTATTAAAGCAACAATAATAGTCTTTGGAAAACATGTCTGTCAGGAGTTTGGGCTGTGACTGTACATATGACACAAACAAGCCTTTGTCACATGTTTGACAGAAGTTTTGACGATGAGCGAACGTAATACATGAAAGAGAAACGAATAGAATTAATTGAAAACCATGTTTGCCAAGACGTTTTGACCGCAGTTTTACATATCGCATGATACTGATAATAAATTTCTCGGTACAATGTATAACAGGGGTCCTGGCTGTGCTAGATATTGCATTACGTTCACAATAATAAAATCCTTGCATGACGTAAGTTTTGACCGGAACTGTTTATGTTGCATTAAACTGACAGTAATAAAGATCTCGATGCATGTTTAACTAATTGTTGATAATGCATTACAGTAACATTAATAAAATCCTCAGTACATATTTAGCAGGAGTCTTGACCGCAATTGTAAATATTGCATTTCACTGAAAATAATAAAGTCATCGACCCTGTAGCTGTATATATTGCATTACATAATAAAATCATCGATATAGTTTTTAACAGGAGTCTTGACTGTGACTAGATATCGTATTACAATCAATTACAAGTTTTGACTACAACTATAAATACTGCATTTTACTGAAAATAATAAAATTCTCGAGACTGTAACTGTACACATTGCATTACTGACAATAAACATCTCAAGACATGTTTACTAAGAATAATTGTTGATAACGTAACAGTAACAGTAATAAAATAAAATAAAATCAGGAGTCTTGGCCCCGACTTTACATAATGTGACGTTGACAAACTCCTTACCACGAGCGGGCGGTCCGCATTGCGTCCACCGGCGACGGCAATGTTGACGGCAGAGGCTATGCTGGACGAAATACTCCTGTCTGTAAACAAACCATATATAGATCTATAACACTGTGGACGAAATTATAAGGAATGGGAAGAAAAGGCTTCAACTTGAAGATGTACTGATTACAACAGTTTAAAAATAGAGGTCTATGAAATAGCGTAGGGAAGAAATTAGTCATATATATGCATATATTCAGCAACACACACACATATATAACCATAGATATATTACAAAATTACAAAGCAGATATTGAAATGGAAGGTAAAAATTAACGTATTACAGCAATATGACTGACCTGCACAACATCCGGGAATGTGGCAGAGCATCAGTGTTGCCAATGCCAGGCAAACGGTAAGACGGACAATCATTTTTATTGTCTGTAAGTGAAAGATTAAGAAAAAGTTAAGTAAG
>NC_051413.1:2094824-2095165 GCF_015228065.2 Penaeus monodon
CGTAGTCACATATAAGCATCAAAAATACCAATAAATTCCCATACACGCATGCAAAGCGTCAAGAAACACATAGACACAAACACCCACACCGACTTTCTCACAGACGTCAATCAAGCGCCGTCAAATGCAGCAGCTGTCCCGGGAACTCCTCCCTCAGGCCCTGGCAGGAGGGTCGGTGTGTTCGCTACGAAGGAAGGGCGACAACTGGTCCCTTCTTCGGGGTGAGAGCGAAGAGAAGCCGAAGGGAATCCCGGAGGCCTTTCCTCGAGCTCATTGCGTCATGGACCGGGCGCGGGTCCTTTGGCGCCCGGTCCGAGGAGTGAAAAGTCAGGCAGGGGAAC
>NC_051413.1:2095438-2095678 GCF_015228065.2 Penaeus monodon
CTATTTAGTCAGAATTTACTTTTTCAAAGCTTTTACTTCACTTCATCTAAGTTTCTATCAAGGAATATATATATATTTTTTCTCTCCCGGGTTGCAAGCTTGATATAAATTGTTTGGGTTTTCCGCTTCTCTATTTACTTTCCCCGCAGATGGCGCACTTCTCAGCCGCGGAAAGGAATAACCTGTTTTGGACTTCTAGAGACCTTGCTTAGGCGGCTAGATACGTGCGTGCGTGCGTGC
>NC_051413.1:2095779-2095950 GCF_015228065.2 Penaeus monodon
ATTGCATTTTGTGCCAAAAGCTTCTGCGAGACTTAGGTTTTAGGTGCTTATGAATTTGCTACTATAATAACAGGTGACGACCTTCCCCGCACGCAGGTCAGTAGCAGTGCTGGGTATTAAAATCTTGTGTTGACTTGGAGGTGAGATCTGTGATGATAAATTAGGGAATTA
>NC_051413.1:2096503-2096609 GCF_015228065.2 Penaeus monodon
GTGAATTTCTATGTTCAAATTATAAGGATTGGATTGTTGATGTCATTAGTGACGACCCAAAATAGGAAATTTGTGGTGGCAAAAATATGCCAGCTCCAATCACAGT
>NC_051413.1:2096918-2097026 GCF_015228065.2 Penaeus monodon
CAGTGTTGAGTCTGCCCTGCGCTCTGTCCTGCCGTACATACGTAGTGGATTCTTCGTCGTTCAGGGCGGGGGTTGGGGCCATTATATATTGACCAATTCTCTGTCTAT
>NC_051413.1:2097216-2097489 GCF_015228065.2 Penaeus monodon
GGACTAAATTCACTAATCCATCATCAAGATCTCACCCCCGAGTAAACACAAGATTTTGAATACCCAAGTCGCTACCTGTCATTATAATAACGAATTCAAAAGCTCACAAAACATGAAGCTTTTGGGCACATAGTAGCTATCATGCGCGCCCACGTATCTAGCCACTTACAGGTTATTCACTTCTGCGGCTGAGAAAGTGCATTATCTGCGGAGAAAGTAAATAGGGGGAAGGAAAAAGCCCAAACAATTTATAACATGAGGCCTACAACCCAG
>NC_051413.1:2097721-2098028 GCF_015228065.2 Penaeus monodon
ATCTACACAGATCCCCTGCCTGACTTTTCACTCCTCGGACCGGGCGCCAGAGGACCCGCGCCCGGTCCATGACGCAATGAGCTCGAGGAAAGGCCTCCGGGATTCCCTTCGGCTTCTCTTCGCTCTCACCCCGAAGAAGGGACCAGTTGTCGCCCTTCCTTCGTAGCGAACACACCGACCCTCCTGCCAGGGCCTGAGGGAGGAGTTCCCGGGACAGCTGCTGCATTTGACGGCGCTTGATTGACGTCTGTGAGAAAGTCGGTGTGGGTGTTTGTGTCTATGTGTTTCTTGACGCTTTACATACGTA
>NC_051413.1:2098187-2098698 GCF_015228065.2 Penaeus monodon
TGTTTGTGCGCGGCTGCTTAATGATATTCACGTCATTTTTTCTTACCCTTCAATTACAGACAAAAAAAGATGATTGTACGTCTTGCTGTTTACCTGGCATTGGTAACACTGATGCTCTGCTACATACCCGGACATTGTGCAAGTCAGTGATACCCCTTTATTTTGACTCTTGTAATAAATTAACCCATGCCTTCCATTTCAATATGCATATGTTAACTATAAATTTTTTGTTTTTCTCCCTTCCCTACAATTTCGTCCATACTGTTACAGCCCTACCTATTTTAGACTGTTGTAATAAGTTAATATGTACCTTTCACTTAAATACTCACACGGTAATTTTGCAATTATGTGATTTTTTCCACGTTCCCTATAATATTCATGCATAGTGTTACAAGCCAATATGTTTTTCTTTTTTCTACAGACCAAAATACTCCACCCCACGTATCTATCATTGAAGTCGCCGGTGGACATAATGCAGACCGCCCTCTCGTGGTAAAGATTTCGCATTATG
>NC_051413.1:2098784-2100052 GCF_015228065.2 Penaeus monodon
GTTAGTCCTGCTAAATATGTATCGAGGTTTTTTTTATTGTTACTGTTATGCATTATCAGTACTTATTCGTAGTAAACATGTTTCGAGATATTTATTGTCAGTAATTCAGTATGTACAGTTACAGTCTCGAGAACTTTATTATTTTCGATGAAATGTAATATTTATAGTTGTAGTCAAAACTTACGTCATACATACAATTTTATTATTGTGATTGTAATACGATGTCTAATCACAGTCAAGACTCCTGTTATAAAACTGTATCGAGAACTTTATGATTGTCAGTGTAATGCATTATGTACATTTGTGGTCAAACCTTCCTTAAAAACTTTTATTATTGTCGTTTGGAAGTACTACATTCATTCATTGTCAAGACTTGTCAAGCATGTTTCAAACTTTATTTGTGTTACATTCTGTGCAGTCACAGCCAAAATTCTTCTCAAACATGTTTGCCAAAGACCTTTATGCATGATGTTCAGTCAGTGTCAAAACTTTTATGGTCAAATATCTTTCATAAGGTGGCTTTTGTTCACGTTAAGAGAGTTTAGACACGACTTTGTTCATGAGTGTTGTTCCACCCTCCATTATTTTAATTAAGAACGTGATTTGATATCATTTTGATCATTCTGAACTCAGTCCTTTTGTGAACATAAAGTATTGTAAGTGGAATTTGTATAATCAAGAGTTCATAAGTAATATTACCATCACAGGTAAAATAAATTCTCAAAAGTTTAATCAAGTTTTAACTTAGTGTAATGAAATAATAAATTTAGTCAAGTCTAATCAAGTTAGGATAAGTTTGTTCGAGTTTGATTCAATTTAGACAAGTTTGATAGAGCTTAGTTAATCAAATTTAATTTTTAAAGCTCAATAAAGTTGTTAAGATAAATTCAAGCGTCTTAACGTAAAAGAAATTCAGTTCAATTATTAGATTAAATGAAGTTCAACAAGTTTAGAAATATTAATCAACTCTAGAAATTACTAAATTTAGGTAAGTTTACTTAAGTTAAAATAAATCTAATCAAATATAACGAAGTCCAGTGAAGCATATTTAAGTTTACACAAGGTTAACCAAGTTTAAATAAGTTCACTCGAGCCTGATTTATGTTTCGTCGATTCCAGGGCGCGCTGACGGGCGGCGGGAACCGACCGAGGTCTCCCATTCGCGTGGGTCCGAGGAGACGCTGCCTCAAACACGATCGCCGGGGCCGCTGCGTCTACTGGTCCAGGACGGGATGAACAGCTGCTTGTCTGGCTCTCAATTCATGGGG
>NC_051413.1:2100077-2100259 GCF_015228065.2 Penaeus monodon
TGAGGGGATTAGTGGAAATGACGCCTAAAACCAAAAAATCAACAATCTGACTCTGTCATCCAATAGAACGTTACATTCTATGAAACTTTTGTTCTATAGCCTTTCCTTCGCAAACGAATAATAAGGGTAGTAGAGCGGGTGTAAAACTCAAAAAAATAGGCGCTCCACAGCACAGTTGCTTG
>NC_051413.1:2100701-2100866 GCF_015228065.2 Penaeus monodon
GGAAGTTACCGTTTCACCTCTCTCGTGCAAATTATCATGGTATTAACGAAAAGGAGCGGCGGATAGTGGTTGCAAATCCCGCAACAACGATGAAGAGGATTTTAACGACTGGTCTTTGCAGATTTATTGGTCAAAGTAAGAAATTGGTGAAAGATCCAGATATTT
>NC_051413.1:2100919-2101066 GCF_015228065.2 Penaeus monodon
GTAGGGGGCGGCAGCCCTCCTTTCAGGGGGTTCGGGGGAAAAGCCCCTTATTTACTATGACTGTTTCACAATAGCTAAAATACTGAAATTTTCACTTCGATCATTCGCTTTTACCCTGCAGTTTTCCCGATACTTCCCATGCCCTCC
>NC_051413.1:2101210-2101341 GCF_015228065.2 Penaeus monodon
GTTAGTTTTGTAATCTTATTCTATTTAAAAAAAACACGCTGCTTGTTTACTTGTTTGTACAGTTCTTTTTGATGATGGTAGAACAATATCACATGAATAAATATATGCCTTTGAAATGTAATGATACCATT
>NC_051413.1:2101429-2101729 GCF_015228065.2 Penaeus monodon
ATTATGAAACGTGTTTCTTATACCCTTTTCTATTTTCTTCCATTTTTTCACACATATCATTAACTTACACAATTAATCTGTTACCTCCGCAATTACTATACAAAATGATGTTGTAAATCTCACACTACATACCTTAATTACATTATTTCACCAAAGAAAAGCTTTCACATCATGATGAACGAGGTTCCCTTTGCTTCGAATCAAAGCGCAGACCCACAATGCACTGCAGATAATACAAACCAAAATACAACATATACAACTTGTTTGAAAGAATGATACAGTAAATTACGAATACGTTAT
>NC_051413.1:2102876-2103505 GCF_015228065.2 Penaeus monodon
CTCCTGTTATACAATGGACAGATTTCCCCAGTTCTCTTTTGATACACCTTTCAAAGCTCCCTGGAAAGAACATCAAATGACATGCTCATTGCTGTAACATCTTTCACTTAGCCACAAGTCACGAATATTTTTTTCCTATATATAAGTTTCGAGAAAGATTAGAGAGAGCAAAAGCCCGCGTCAGAATGTACTACACGTAGCATAGGAAAACTATTGAAAACAAGACAATAACGCAACTCTCTGATACTTCAAAGGAAATGGCCTACATAATATTTTACTTCACAAACAAACGCCACTATTTAAACGTAAATTCTACCATGGGAATAAGGACCAGGCCTCCGTTGATTATCATGAGGCAATGATGGGTTAGCCTGTGGATCTTCGAAATGTAAAAAAAAAGATAAAAACAAAATTACTTGTCTACCTTGACGATCGTCTCGACTCCAGGGAAATTAACTTGGCTTCAAGAACAACCTGAGATGGAGGCCAAAGGGGAAACCCAGGTGCAGTACAAAATGAATGTATATATGAATTCGAAGTTTTTTCTCCATTCTGTAGTGTAAGATAATTGTTTATGTGTGTCGAAGAGGTTTCTTCGCTGCATTTTTTTTACTCCATGCTGTAATGTG
>NC_051413.1:2103628-2103867 GCF_015228065.2 Penaeus monodon
AATATATTTCATAAATTCGTTTTCTTTACCTTTTCCAAACCCCCAGAAGCATCGCGTGTCACGTGACGTAACCGACAAGAGGAAGTTTCTGGGATTTCCGTTCAACTTCTCTCTCTCTCTCATCTTGCAAGTGAACAGGCCAGTTGTCGCTGAACATCTGTTGTGAAGGCACTGACGCTGTGTTCAAAGCCTGCTGGAGGAGTTTTAGGATAGTGCACGGTTCAGCAGAGTAAGGATGC
>NC_051413.1:2104102-2104774 GCF_015228065.2 Penaeus monodon
TCGAGAGAACTGTAGTTTAGATCATCGTAAAAGTTTTGTATTTCTTCATTGCTGCTTCTAATCTATCCTATCTAATCTATCCTGGCGTAGGGCCGGATTTAGTGTGTCACTTTCCCTGAATGCGTGGGATGTGTTGGTGTACGATTCCGTTCTTCAGTTACAGCGCCATTTTTAAAAAGTTTTCGCTCTATGTTTTTTGAAGATCGGCGCGAACCACTGTATAGTTGACCTTTGTAATCATGTATGTCGTTTGATGAGAATGTGTATTTAATGTGTGTATGTGGGGGGGGGGGGGGCTGCAGGAATGCATACGGATAACATTCCTTTATTTCACATAATCTTACTTCCATTTCGTATTTGCAGATAAGGAAGATGAAGGTGCATTTCGTCGTCTGCTTAGCAATTATAACACAAATGCACTTCAGCATCCCCGCATGCTGTGTAGGTCAGTGACTTACCCTCTTTTATGCAAAATGGGAATGTCAAGATATCTGCAACTTTAATAAAGTATAATTCTATTTTCATAGCTCTAGTTTTTATAGTTCTATTGCTGGTATTGTTCTTTCACTTTCTTGTTAAGGAAATGACATTTATTTTCCAGACGAAAAAGAGCGCGCCGTGCTTTACGCGGGGGGCCAAGATGCAGACTTGCCATTGGTGGTAAGTAGGCCT
>NC_051413.1:2104799-2105073 GCF_015228065.2 Penaeus monodon
GGCCTAAGTAAGAGTCGTTTGCACTGTTAACGGGATAATTACTGTGAAAAAAAAAAGGTTTTGAAGGTCTCTACCAAAACAAAATAAAAATCCTCAAATGTTGATGAAGCTTAAAACTGAGTCACGCAAAGTAGGCTACAGGTTTTTAAAAATCCCCAAATTTTGATGAAGGTTACTGAAATAGTCACGTAAAGTGCAAGGTCTAATGAATCCCCCAAATTTTGAGAAAAAAAAAAACTCAATAACTTATTATTATCCTTTTTTTTCAAAGTAA
>NC_051413.1:2106148-2106324 GCF_015228065.2 Penaeus monodon
AAGTTTAAACGTCTAATTCAAGTCTTCTTTTTCAGAGTGTGCTAATAGAAGTCTGCAGTAAGCGACCGAGGCCTCCGATCCGCTTTGGTCCGACAAAGCGGTGTCGCCTGTACTATAGGGGCCGTTGTGTCTACTGGTCGGAAATTGGATAATTATTTCGTTCGGTTTTAGGATAA
>NC_051413.1:2106499-2107325 GCF_015228065.2 Penaeus monodon
ATTTGTAAATTTCAGGATAGATTGGTTGACATTTAGTGTTCCGTTCTGTTCAAATCAGCTTTTTGAATTTCCATTCTCATTAATGTTTTGGTTTCATCTAACTCAGTTTGGGTTCGTTTCTTTGTCGTTTAATTTAGTTAATTTCCTTTTAAAATTCAGCTCAATAACTCGTTTGGTTCCACTTGGATCACTTTTGAGAAATGTGGAATCGCTTCAAAACTTTATCGTCAAGGAAGAAACGTTTTCCTTCACTCAATATGAACATGTGTCCATTCCGTGTGTTTTGTAGCCTGTTAGAAATAATACACGTAACAGAAATAACTCAGAGTGAAAAACAGGATGTTTGTCGGTCTTTCCTGTTGAGACTAATAATTATTTTGTAAACAACAGTTACAGTGGACTTAATGATGGGTATAATGATAATGAGGAAAAATCAAAATAATGGTTATTATGAGAGCCGATACCTCGAGTACAGTCCTGGTAGCTGTATATCTTCTGGTCCTTCTAGTGGTACCCCCTCTGGCCTCCTGGTGACACCCCTCCGGCCCTTAAACTGGTGCCCCTAGGGCGTATAGCAGAAATGAGATGACGTCAGTGTAATGTGGAAATGTAGGTTTGATGAAATGAATAAATACAAAGGAATTCTCGTCCTTGGAATATGGCATTAGACCCTTTCAGTGAGTTAATAACTGGTAGTAACTGGTAATGGTACCCCTTCATTTGATACCCTAAACAGGAGCTATTATTGCGTGGTGACGCATCCAGAGCTAATGATGATAGTCCTCATAATGATCGATTAACTCCAGCAGATAGGCAGGAACCCCAG
>NC_051413.1:2107354-2107541 GCF_015228065.2 Penaeus monodon
TGCTGGTAGTCTAGTTTAAGCAAACAGAAAACATTAGAGGGTTTCAACCAAATCCTCTCGTTTTATTTATTTCAACCTGAGTCTTGACCTGTTACATACTGGTTGTACTGAAGACAGCTCCGTGACACTTGTACAACGGGCCTGAATTACTGGACGGATTTTGAGCAGTATTTATGGAACCAACAGA
>NC_051413.1:2107604-2107754 GCF_015228065.2 Penaeus monodon
AAAGTCGAGGAATTAAAAAGATAACACGGACAATGCTGTAACAGATTTCCCACAACGTATAGTAATAACGTACATTTTCGCAGCAATACATTTTCCGGGACAATACTAAAATCACAGCATTTTAAGGGAGAACCATGCATAAGACTAATG
>NC_051413.1:2107775-2107914 GCF_015228065.2 Penaeus monodon
AGAATGCGTTTTGATCTCATTCGATTCCCAAAACCATTAAGTTTCCATCGATAATTGAAGATAGTTATAATATCCATCGTTCAGTCAGTACCTATACGCATATATAATGAAATGAAAACAATCACATCAACGATAATGG
>NC_051413.1:2107949-2108039 GCF_015228065.2 Penaeus monodon
CAGGATTACAATGTCTTCGGAATTTTTCGAGATCAATGACAACAAAACCACAGGCAGTAAGGTTAGCTATTCGGAGCTGAAAGAGTGGAA
>NC_051413.1:2108501-2108570 GCF_015228065.2 Penaeus monodon
AGTAATAACATACATATCATTTCCCTCATTTAAAAGTGCCGCCATCCTACTGCTTGAGTAAAAAGACAT
>NC_051413.1:2108702-2108863 GCF_015228065.2 Penaeus monodon
ATGAACATGATGTGTCCATTCCGTGTGTTTTGTAGCCTGTTAGAAATAATACACGTAACAGAAATAACTCAGAGTGAAAAACAGGATGTTTGTCGGTCTTTGCTGTTGAGACTAATAAATATTTTGTAAACAACAGTTACAATGGACTTAATGATGGGTAT
>NC_051413.1:2109184-2109459 GCF_015228065.2 Penaeus monodon
CAAAACTAAGCATAAATACCATCTTCAGTATTATTCCACCTGTTGCAAAGAGCCCATTTGCATTCAGTTGAGTTAATGAGTTTTTAACCTTGGAACGTTTACCTCCAAGAAAGCCAAGAAAAGAGAGCAAAGGGAAATCCCCAGTTATTTCATGTCATTCTACATTATAGAAAAAATGTACGTTTTATGTAATCGCTTAGTGTATGAAGGAATTTATATATGAATAGGTTCTTATGCTGTATGGTATATACTTATGTCGTTAATCAGTTGTAAAC
>NC_051413.1:2109481-2109550 GCF_015228065.2 Penaeus monodon
GCGGGGGGGGGGGTTGTATCTTCCAGAGAAAGAACATATTAATGAGATTTTGCAATGAACCGTGCCAAT
>NC_051413.1:2109667-2109785 GCF_015228065.2 Penaeus monodon
GGTATAATAATCTTTAGAATAAAAGGATAATAGATAAATATAAAACATACCTACCACATCGACCCTGTCTCAAAAAAATTATTGAGGGGTTACGTACTTACAAAATATAGAAGCTACT
>NC_051413.1:2109817-2110089 GCF_015228065.2 Penaeus monodon
AATAGAACACTGGCTAAATCAACCCCATTATTAACCTTATGACGTCATGGCTTCCCAGCAGAGGATTCCCCATAAACTGAAGGAAAATATTTGATCATTTCCTTCCTAAAATAAATCGTTACAGAGAATCTGCGATATTTATAGAACACAGTTATCTTAAAACCTATGTTTTCTTTACGTACAGCAAAGCAAAAAACGTGTAGGACTTTTACATAATGAATTATTTTGTGTTTTTAATTACACTTGATTGACGCACAAGTAATGGTTTTGTT
>NC_051413.1:2113918-2115650 GCF_015228065.2 Penaeus monodon
CGCATGTATATACACCAGCTGTACTATTATTTTCAACATTTTGCTGTTGTGACAGTTTGACATTCATTATGTCTGTAATCTTTTCATTTTAATAATTATCTTTCTGATAATCTGTGAGCAAATTTTCATGTATCCAAAATGTTCTGAAAGATCAGCTTTCTCACTGACCTTGAATTACCTTCGCATTGCAAACTACCTCTATATTAGATGAACTTCATTGTGGCTTTATTTGTGTAAAAATGTGATAATTAAGGATTTTCTGTCAGTACTGCCATTTCATATTGTTTCATGTCATGCTATGATACATTTTTCCAAAGTGCAAAAGGTGTTGTTTAGAATCAATATCTTCATATTAGAAAATATGTAACACCTAAACACAAAATTAAAATGTCCCTAAAATACATATTTTCAACATCACAATGAACTGTATTTAGCCTTTTCTTACTGTAGTGTCATTCTCACTCCTTTCTTCATGTCAAGTCTGTATCATACTCAATGCTTTTTCATGTAATTCTTTGAACACTCACTCACCCAACAAAACGCACACACTTTCAGAAGCACAGGGATTCTGTATAAAAAAGGCACTAAAAGGATATGTCAAAATGAAGGGAAAAATGGGTAATGGGCTTAAGCATGATGATCCCTCAAACTCCTTCAGTGCAAATGCCCCTCAATGCACTATGCTCCCTCTAGTGCACTCCCCTCCCCTTTCCTTTGAGCACCCCCCTCCCACATTGCTCTACCCTTCCCCTAGTGCACTTCCCTTCCCTAGTGCACTCCTCTATCCCTTTACACCCCCTCCCATATTGCTCTACCCTAACCCTAGTGCACTTACCTCCCTTTTCCCACATTGCTCTACTCTTCCCCTAGTGCACTCCTCTTTCCCTAGCATAGCTACCTCCCCTTTTTCTTGTGCACCCTCTCCCACATTGCTCTACTCTACCCCTAGTGCACTCCTCTTTCCCTAGTGCATCTCACTCCCCTCGTGCACTCCCCTATCCCTTGTGCAACCCCTCCTACAAGGCTCTTCTTAGTACACCTCCCTCCTCTAGTGCATCACCTCCTCCTTCCCCTAGAGCTCCCCCCTCTATACTCTTATCTATGACACATTTAAATATGAAACTAATATTCAAATATAAATGTGAAAAAAATATCAATAAAAGACTTACATGCCCATAGCATGTTTTAAATTACACGATATAAAAGAGCCAAAAAAATGACGTCCCTTTATGCATTCACCCATTCAAACATTACATATATTTTACCACAGCACTTTTACTCTCTCCAGTAATGGTTAATTAATTCAGCCATTTTATTTAATGTTTTATTTCATCAGAATCATTCATTTAATAAAGTAATAATATCTACAGCTCCTCTATATAGCACCTTCTGACTAGTGCTATAAATAAATTCTGCGATTGCTAGATGTAATAATAATTAAGACTATATATGTAGACTTCAAAGATAAGAAATTGTGAAAAATAAAAAATAATTCTCCTTAAATTACCAACTAATTCATAAAAACAAGTAAGAGATACTACCTAATACAAACAATATTGTATGATAAATCATAACAATAAAGCCGACTGTATGTTACTTACTCTAAAGACACAGTTGAACAGGTTAGGCTAAATTGATATTAGAATAATTGTAATTTTATATTAAAAGCAAACATAACATTACAAACCACTTCAGTGATATCTACCAGTCTCAAGGGATGCAGAGGGACTAC
>NC_051413.1:2115682-2115879 GCF_015228065.2 Penaeus monodon
ATCACTCCACATTTTTCTTTCATCTTCTATACATAACCATCCTTTGGTTTCCATTCTGTACACATTCTGCACGGCGAAGAGTCGGCAATTACCAAGGCCCTGAATGAGTCCCTCTCGATAAAGCAAAAAAAGGTCTGTCGTCCGAAAACATCCCTCGGGTTTGGTCGATAATCAGCACAGCCTTCATCACATGCATG
>NC_051413.1:2116013-2116269 GCF_015228065.2 Penaeus monodon
AAATTTGCAACTGTATAGTAATATCACATTTACCTGGAACCATTTTTCACACGCGCATAGGAAACGGAATCATATATTTCACTGGATTGCATTTTGATGATGAAATATCCATTTATTTAAAAATTAAATTGTTTGATTACAACATAAACAGGTTACAAGTATCAAAATAAAAATGGAAATTATTCTACAGCTTCGCATTAAGAAATGAAGGATACCTCGACAAATCAATTTCAACATACAAGAAAATAATTTTAAA
>NC_051413.1:2116293-2116449 GCF_015228065.2 Penaeus monodon
AAACTGAACAACTGAAAAATTATATATGGACATCAGACTAACTGGCCACATGCATTGCCTATGATCAATTTTCTTGATATGGTTAAATCCTGCACAAATTTATTTATATGAAATTTATTGGGAACCAAACATATGCAAATAACCAAGCTCTGTGGA
>NC_051413.1:2118348-2118470 GCF_015228065.2 Penaeus monodon
AGAGGGGGTTTCATCATAAAACACAGAACGGTATCAATTGAAGAAGGAAAAACTCCACCATGAAGATAACCTCCAAAGAATACCTGACTGCCTCTTGACAAGATTCTACAGAAGAACTCTTG
>NC_051413.1:2118501-2119915 GCF_015228065.2 Penaeus monodon
AAGACAGTAATTGACTGAGGAAACACAATCACACCTGTTATCAATCTCAAAGATGATGGCTACTTACATAAAATGCAAACGAAAAAGAAAATACGCTTCACTGGCAAAATGGAAAAAAAGACATTCCAAGTATTTAACAAAAGAGAGTGAAAAAACCCATGCTATGTGTATAATGGTCACCCCATACATCTATTTTCTAAATATGGAATAGTACTTTAGCATTTGTTATATAATGAATTATGCATCATCATTATATTTCCTTTAACAATTTTACCATTTCTACTTTATTATTTCTAACCTTACAAACATATATACACACCTTTAATGAAAAATAGCTACAGTAAGGGAAAAGAACATATTTCCTGGTTTCGCAATACTGTATTTGAGTTCTTTTTATGTTCAACTCAAAACTTAAATCTACCATGTGAAGTTGTAATGTTTTCAAAGGACAATGTAAATCTAACAATTCTCTTCTTTTATTTTCTGAATACTAAATGTAGTATAACAAATTTTGGAAAAAGACACCGACAAGGATGAATTTTTTTTATTGGTTTCACAATGTTGCTTCCCCATAAATGCGAACATCACACAAACTGAACGCGGATGTTTTCTGCCATTTCGTTCCTTCTAGTTTCCCTTTTTCCCTCCCTCTCCTGATCTAAAAAAACAAGTATGTCAACCTTCCTCACAGTGTTTTTAGACTTTCTGCCGACCCCATTTTCCTTTGACTCTCGCTCCTTCTTACCTACTGATTTATTCCTTCATTTCTCAACCACCGGATTTGGAATCTTACATCTTACAAATATAAAAAAGCTACAAGTTACAAAGTTCTAGCAAGTGTATCAATAATCCTTCAGGGCTTGAAGCACCATTCTATATATATATCTCCACTTAAAAAAAAATCTGTGCCATAATCACAGGAGCATTACACATGCATTATTAAGTAATGGCTTAGCTCTTTTGAGTATATAAAAGATGGTTTTTCAAATGTTTTACTTTATTTATCTTTTGCTTACCCAGCACATTGTAGAAAATAGGATACGCATTCGCCTCCATCTTGGCTTAATAACATAAAAAAGAAGGCAATCATGTTTTCCATACAATCTGCTAATTGGTTTATGGACTTTGAATTCTAAACATGCATACATCCCAGTACCTAATTAATAAAAATGGGGATTTTTTAAGTAATGGACTTTCTAAATTCTTATGGCGATCTGTAATGTACCATTTTTGCCAGGGAAAAAATTAAATTAAACTCATCACAGACTGAGATAAAGTCACTAAAAACATTTTCAACAATGAGCTCATCTGGTTTCCCCCAATGATAGGTAACCATATACACAATGACAAACTGAAATATTGTTAAGACAATTATCACTCACACAATAAAAGACACATATCACTTTATGATGGC
>NC_051413.1:2119998-2122110 GCF_015228065.2 Penaeus monodon
CATCAGAAGTTTTATCCTGTGCAGCTTAAGACAGCCACAGCTCATAGAGGAGATTGCAATAGAAACTGCTGGGCAGGCAAAACAAGAACATAATAATAATAATAATAAATAAAAGGTACATATTTATGCTCTTTTTCCCTTATATTTTCAAAACCAACAAGAACACATAATGAAAAACAAAACTAATAATAATAATAATAAAATAAAAAGTCAGACTCCCTCGGCTACAGAGGAAACCGTGTGCAGTTTACAAGGCAACAAGGTGATTGACGGCCATGAGCAGCATCTTGACCTTCTTGTGGTTGGGATTGGCAGCCAGGTGCGTGTGCAGGTTGCGCTGGAAGCCCTGCAGCACTGGCCGCATGTGCTCGCGGGTCACTGGGTGGGACGCATCCAGATTCATAACAGCCTCTTCAAGGTACCTGGGTTGTAATGGATCATGATGATAAAGAAATAAATAAATCAGAAGAGTGAATCAAGGAAATCCATAATACAGATGTCATTCACTTTTTTTTTTAAAACTTGGACTATTTGCCCAAGGACTGTTTCATTGAAAGGAGCATTCTCCCCAATACAGATAAATCCTCCAACTACCACTAGTAAATAGGTAGCTCAACAATAACCAAATAAGAATTCACATCACCAGCACTTACTTGATCTTGAGGTCAGTGAAAGTGGAAAGATCATGTGAGAGTTGGTTGACGAGGGACAGAAGCACATCTTGACTAAGTGGGCAAGGGGTGATGTTGAACACCTGCTGGGGGTTGACACGCTCACACACAAACACCACGAGGCTAAGGTCTGATGCAGAGAGAGCCTGAAACCCACACTCCATGTAGCAGCCGCCCCCATCAAACAATAATAAAAAAAAAAGCACAATGCACGAAGTCATGTGTGATAAGTTTGTTGGTTCTATACTGCCAACTTCTAACTTTTGAGGAAATGTTTTACATGTTTAAATGGATAATAATTATATTAAGTATGATGAAAATACTTCACAAGGGAAAGAGAAAAATGGGTAATACTGAAATTACAAACTACAGCAGTATATCATTTTCAATATCTAAGTGTTAAAATACCAAAACTAAATAACTAAAAGGCAGAGACAAGAGCCACTATATACAAAATCAGCCCTCATATCAAAAAAAGGAGAGAGTACTGAAGTGGGGGGGGGGGGGGAGAGAGAGGGTAACTGACCAAAGTGTAACCAAGCACCAAAGCACAAGTGTGTGGCAGAGGGTGAGGGGAATGGAAAAATCTCCTTCCTATTTCCATAAATAAAACAGAAGCGCGCACTAAATGAGGGGGGCACTGCATTCAACGTACCTGCTTGAATGCGGTGTTGAACTGTCCCGAGGAGATGAGGTTCTGAACCTGTTGCTGGGCTAGCTTGGGGTTGTGGGGATGGGGGGCTGGCGCAGGCGTGTGCGCTCGGCTTCGGGCGTCAACGGCAGCCTGGTGCTCCTGGAGGGCCCGTGTCACTTCTTCTCGGACCAGCGCACGAATCCGCTCCGCTAGAGATTCTGTGATGCTGTGGGGGTTTATTATGAATTTCAATGAACTAAAGAACAGCTTGGATAAGGTACAAAATTCTGTGACAAGTAATGGGAATAAACATTACAAAACTTTCAAGCCATCATCATAAAAAAAACATATACAAGTAAAAATATCAAGTGTCATGTGCTACATAACATCCATTCCAGCGTCACCTAACTAACTAATCTCATGTCTTATGGATTTTGGTTTCCATCTCTTTTAAAAACATTATTACTCAGCCATACAATACCTTATATAGCGATGTAACTTATTCACAAAAACTCTTCAAAAACTTTTCAAAACTGAAACAAAATACCACTGAAAGCTACAGGCCCCAAAGGCCCCCTACAAAAACACACACAACAGACTCACATGTTCTGCTGGGACCCGAGCTTGGTGACGCTCTCCTGCAGGCTTTTTGTCTGCGTGGTGAGGGACGAGCAGGCTGTGTTCAGGGACTGGGATGCCTTGCCGAGACTCTCCTGCATGGCTGTGCGACCACTCTGCATCTCACTTTCCACATTGTGAAGGTCTGTTTTCCCAAGAGTGGACAAGTTTTTTGATGAAGTATCACAC
>NC_051413.1:2122807-2123426 GCF_015228065.2 Penaeus monodon
AAAAAAAAAAGGTAACTTACACTCTTTGGTGCCACGACTGAAGCTTTCGTTGACCTGAGAGAACACCTGCTGCGTCAGTGCGTTCAGTCCTGGTAAGAGTAACTTATTGTAGGCTTCGCGGCAGGAATTCTGGACTGATGGGCCCACAACAGCACCGACAGTTCCTCCTAGGTTATCTAAGAATGACTGTGGAGAGATAGGCATTTCAGAAGCTGGTACCAAGGTGCTCATGAATGCATAATTAAAACAATATATCATAATTAACAACTTAAGAGGCAAAAGCACACATTTATTGTCAGGATAGAATTCTGAAAAAAAAACTACTACTACTAATAATAATTAAATCGCGGGAATGAGTAAGAAGCAAAAAATGCAACCTGCGACCCCACCACTTACTCTAGAGTGGATGACTTTAGTGACGGCATCAATGACCTGGTTCTCCGAGGTCTTCATGAGATTATGGACTTCTTGGGACACATGAGATCTTAGGGGATCCATGGTTTTTACTACTCCTGTAAGAACAGAAAGAAAAAACGGAGGTGAATCTTTTGTATACAACAAAAAAAAATTAACATATCAATCTTTGTTTACAATTTTTTTTTTTTTTAACTCTGTAGTT
>NC_051413.1:2123546-2124094 GCF_015228065.2 Penaeus monodon
GGTGATTTGAGGAGAGCAGCAAGACGAAATATGCATACCTGGTACTACACTATTTCGCATCTCGCTCCTGAGTGTGGCCTCCACCACCGGCCGCAGAGAGGCAGCAACGACATGGGGAAGGTCCATCTGCACTTGTGACTGAGCTGCCCTCACCTCTTCCACTCTGCAAGACAGAATGGCTCTCATGAAATCCTATCACACCTTTCATAACATTGCACACATATCCACCAGCCCCTTTACCCAAACTCATTCATCTTTATAACACGACCAATAAAATCAAGAGACCTTTTATTGATCATTATCATTAAGCATTTCCCCAAAGTCCGTATTTATCAAAAATACAATCATATCTGGGAAATGAAAAGATAAATGTAATTGGTCATGGGTATTTGCATGAAATATTCAAATGAAGCATAAATAAAATTCAGTGCTCTTATTAGTTCTAAATACCACTGAAATTACTATTAGTCTCCTCTCCCTTGAGTCTGTAAATTACCATTATGCAAATTTACTGACATAATACTTTGCAAGTTACTGGGTACAACCAC
>NC_051413.1:2124141-2125052 GCF_015228065.2 Penaeus monodon
CTTGCACTACATCCAGCAACCCATAATACATTCATAGACAAGCATAATAACACACAGTACATAATATGAAAAAGTTTTCCAGTCTTTAATTTTGCATTTAATTTCGTAAATATCCTTTTAAGTATAGGTAGGACCGCAAAAAACCATTTATAATTTTTTCTACAATATGAAGTCAGCTCAAGAATTAAGCACAGCTTCTAGGGCAGACAGAGCCAATATTATTTTTCTTTACTGAAAGAATTTGCACCCACAAACTTATCATTCAGCTCGCACCCTCTGATTATTATCACTGATCAACTGATTACATGGGACCAAACACAGCACATGCCCACAGCAATCCCTCCATTCTTTCTCAAAGGAAACAAAGTTCTCAGATGTAACTACCACGGTGGTAAAAGGATACACCCTTTGCCCTGTAACACTGTCACAAAAGAAACAAAGGAGTCACAACTGACCATCTGACCATTGCCTTGAGATGGTGTGGTACCACTGCTACCCAGCTCCACCAATGAAAAATCCAGCTATTGTTTTCAGCTTTCTAATGAGATATGGTGGCATCAGTGAAATTAATTGTACATGAGAAACATAATCATCAACTAACGGAAATGATAACTGTGAAAAGAAACAAGTAGCATTAATCAAATTAGAAGTCAAATTTATCATAAATTATCAAACATGATAGAGCCTGTTTCAACAGAAATAAAAAGTCCAACTTATACTGGTATTAATTTGATCAATGATCTATGAAAAATGTGATTCAGAGTGGACAAAAACTGTAAACTTGAAAAGCAAAAGCTATTACTCAAATTATGGGTCAAATATTATTATCAATCATTAATTATGCCAAGCCAGCCGTATGATTACACCCTGGGAGGTGGGGTGTGGCCACCTATATCACCAGAGTGAATACA
>NC_051413.1:2125146-2126265 GCF_015228065.2 Penaeus monodon
CAAACTCCATGCCTCTATAACCGATACAAAAATTTTCAAGATAACCACTTACTGCTTCGCCAGTTGATTGACCTGTTGGATTGCTTTATCGAGTTTGTTTGCAAGTGCCAGGGTCTGAGAGAGTACCTCGTTGCTCTGGTCTCTGCTGAGGCTTATGCTACGCACGAGGCTACGCAGTTCAGATATTTCAGCAGCGCTTACCCTATAAATTAGGTACAAAAAAAGAAAATGGTTACAGGTAGTGACAGAATCATTAAATAATAATTTGTCAAGGCTATTTTTCATTATTACCTGTTTATCCAATTTCACTTGGTTTACAGATCACAGAAAATCAACCAAACCTTCTTGGGAAAAAAATAACATTACATCTATTTACATTTTACTAATGAATATCAACATTACCCTGGCGTTACTGGTCCATTGAGCTGCGTCTGTTCTAAACTTGATGAAGTTCTCATATCAGGCACACTTCTGTTTGTAGCTCGCACAAGGCCCACATGGTTTCTGTTTCTTTGGCTCTGATGACTGCTGCTAATAAAAAAACAAATACATTTCACAGTCTGAAAATCATACCCTTAAGAAGAGATTTATATGCACTGTACAGCGAGATGATATGAGTGAATTACAATATCTGGAACTACAGGTAACCTGTGTGATATCCAGAAGACCTACAACAACTGCATAAACACAAAGACTTTCACTCACCCCCCCCCCCTATAAACACAAATAAAAAAGGCAGGGAAGAAAATCTCCATCACATACCAGCCATTAGCGAGCAGAATGCTATTCCCATAAAAGAAAGAAAAAAAAGACAAAAGTTCTATTACCTCTTTAATTCGTTATCATTCAAATAGAACCAGAAAATTACCAAAATTGCATACAATGAACACACTGAACACATGAACTTGCACATACTTCTGTTGGGTGCTGCTCTCTGTGGCCTCGGGGCTGATGGCACCTCCTTTGATCTCTGCCTCCAGCTGCGCGCATGTTATCTGAGCAGGGAGTGTCTTTACGGAGGCAAACCTGCTCAAGAAAATGGAGAATGAAAAGAAATGTGTTTCTTAATTAATACCTCATCTTCAAAAACAGTAAAGACAGAATGTGCAACACTGACTG
>NC_051413.1:2126298-2126422 GCF_015228065.2 Penaeus monodon
AAAAAAATTAGTTTTCATATCCTATTTTTCTTATTATTTGAAAGCAGAAATTTCCAATTCACTTCATCTCACAACCTATAATTCTCAGTCTATCAATAAATCATTATCAAAATCTAGACAGGAG
>NC_051413.1:2126453-2126962 GCF_015228065.2 Penaeus monodon
AATAATACAGACTTCTAGACACAGTTAACATTCTCAAGAATAAAATCTCAAAATTCTTCACTGCTGCCTTAAATGTATAATAGAAGACACTGACTCACACGTCAACAGGCTGTGCTGAGGCCATAGATTTCTGCGTGTCATGTGCATGTGTCAACTGATTCATCTGTGTTGGCGATGGTTCCGGTAGGTGTGGCGATTTCAGCGGCAACTTTGGCACTGTTTGTGGTGGGTGTGACATGGATGGAGGGGGCTGGGGTATAGACACAGGGGGTATCTGTGGCATGGAGGAGCTGGGCTGGCTGGCAGGAGGGGGAGGCTGTGGCAGAGAGGTGTGTGACATGGACGATGGGGGCTGGGGTAGGGACGACGGCTGGGGCATTGAGGCGTGGGAGGGTGCTATGGAAGTGGGTGTGGGCTGTGCCAGTGAAGAAGGGGGCTGGGGCACTGCCTGGGGTTCAGGGAGAGGTGGGGGCTTGGGATGGGAATGTGCTTGTCGTAGGGCTTCTGGT
>NC_051413.1:2127054-2127885 GCF_015228065.2 Penaeus monodon
TGCGTAGTCTGAACTCTTACCTGTGAAATTCATTTTTATTGTATACTGGGATTCCAACATCCTATTACCCATCAACCAAAAACATATCACCGTCACTCAAGACCTCCAAGAAATTTCTCAAATACTAAAATAAGTAAACAGAAAAATTATGAACAAGCAAACAAATATATATATAAAACCAGTACAAAAATAAATACACAAATAAACAGAAACTTAAAAGGTCGCTATATACAAGGACCACAGTACCATTCTGTGAGTGAAGGATTTGCTGGACCTCCAAGGAAGGTGAAGACGTAGCACTGGCACCCCCGCGACCAGCAGCCGCAGTCACAGACACCTCTGATGTGGCTAGTGGCGCTTCCTCGGTATTCTGCAGATCATAACCATGACGGTGATTTCATCTCTCTTTGATATGGTTCTTTTTCTGAGCATCAAGTACTGATACACAATACTTCTCCGATAATCAAAACTCACCTGGAAATCAAGGGGAGGAGGAGTCCCAGAGGGGGGAGGGGGTAGCGACGCAGCTGGGGGTGACTTGGACGATCCGGAAACAACTGACCCCAAGATATTGAGGTTGTTGGCTCCCTCACCTTCACTGCCGGGCATCAGGGTGCCCGAACCACACCGCAACAGCAGAGAGAGTGTGGCATTCTCAAAGTTGGTGTTGTAGGGCACATCGTACTTGCTGGATATGGGGGTTACCTGGAATAGTGTTAGTAGAAAGAGGAGTTGCTATATCTTCCAGTCTTCCAGTCTGCCACTTGGTGTATTCTGTGCACCAGCCTTACTTACAGTACATAACAAATTTCTGTTATTACTTTTATAACA
>NC_051413.1:2127966-2128381 GCF_015228065.2 Penaeus monodon
TGGTCTTTATTTCCACACCTAATAAAATAGTTTAATGCCATTTGGCTAATCTGACTGCAATTTTTAAAAACATCAATACCTTGCTTGAGAGTGAACTGTCCTCACTATTCTCATCAGGATGCTCCAGGTCCTCTGGCTTGCGAGGCGAACTGAAGGAGTCGGGGGTGAGCAGGTTCATCGGAGGCTGCAACAGAACAAAATTACATAATTCATTTCTACAACAAAAACAAAAAACAGCTACAATTTATCTTATATGAGCTTTTGGTGCATTTCTGCATTTTTCTTCTGTAAAAAGATAAAAATAATCCTAGTTTACTTTACTCTGCACAATGTATAATTTACTCATAATTACATTTTGGTCCACCTTACAGTGCCCAGAAAATCGGAATCAATGATTCTTATTAAAGGGGGTGAC
>NC_051413.1:2128479-2129012 GCF_015228065.2 Penaeus monodon
AACCAATGAAAAAAACAATTACCAGAAATGACAAAAATATATGCAATTAAGCCAACACAACGATAATGTCGATAACAACAACAACAAAATAAATTAATTAAAAATAACCACAACATTCACACACACAAAAAAGAAATAAAAACTACAAAAAGGCAAAATGTGAGACAGGTACCTGTGTGGCAGGAGGGGTGTGCAGCGCAGGGTGTTGCGAAGTCAGGCTACTGCTCTGGGGTGAGGTAAGGGCATCGGGGGGTGGGGGAGGTGGAGGTTGGCCTTCCGTCCCTCCCCCGTCTCCACTCACTCCTCCTTCCACCTCTGACACGGTGGTGCTGAGGCTCATGCTGAGATCCGTCAGTCCGTCCCTCACCACTGGAATGCAAGTACGTGTTTTTTTATTGCAGTTGATCAGGACACGAGAACATTATTGCACCCATTTCTTTTCCATTATTCATTTCTGTCTGCACAAACATTTACTTTCTCCTTTTTTTTGGGGGGGAGGGGGGGGAACAATCTTTCTCTCTTGAAAGTTTCTT
>NC_051413.1:2129437-2129556 GCF_015228065.2 Penaeus monodon
GAATCCTGTGAGGCACTCAAGTCTAAGGAAGTTGTAGCTTTGGACGCAGACAAGGGAATGGCTGGCTGGAATCTCAGTATTGCTTCCTGTAGTGATTTGGTGTTGATGATGACAAAACG
>NC_051413.1:2129610-2129790 GCF_015228065.2 Penaeus monodon
TGAGGCAGAAATATATTATGCGTGAAATTTCTGCCACATCAAATCAAATCAAACTGATTGGATTTACAGCCTTTTTCAAAAGTAAAATTACAAGCAAAGGTATTTTACGTATGTATGAAAACAATTTTATAAAAACTCTTGCAAAATCCTTCCAAGAGAACAGAATTCACAAAAATACAG
>NC_051413.1:2129908-2130044 GCF_015228065.2 Penaeus monodon
AATGAAAGTAGACCACTTACAAAACAAACTTCATTTTTTTCTTTTAATCTAAAAGAATAGAATACACATCAACACTTTTTCTTATGAATGTATTTTCTTCGGGAATGTTGACCACACACATGGCAACCTTCACTCT
>NC_051413.1:2130144-2130540 GCF_015228065.2 Penaeus monodon
AAAAAAAAAAAAAACTTGCAATGACCGACCACCCACCGTGAATGTTGTGCGCATGATCGTGAACGTGGTCGTGTTTCCACCTCTTGTAGGGCTTCCACGCTGCATCCGTCACAGCCAAGGAGAGCGCGGGGTACTGCACTGGGAGCTCGGACACCGACACCAGCCGGGCACTGCCACCACTTCCGCCACCATTTTTGACGCCGATGCAGTTTCCGCTGGTGCCTATTCCCCCACTATTCCCTACACTTCCACCACTGTTGGCATTACTGTCTTGGCACACCACAATCACATACATGACCTGAAAGTAAGGAACAGATCTTTGACTGCGTTTAAGAATGTCGATACTCAATAATCCTTAAGAAATTTAAGTCTGATCCTGCCTCTAATATAGGCAAA
>NC_051413.1:2130677-2130988 GCF_015228065.2 Penaeus monodon
CATCTACAGAACAATGCTAATGTATAAGAAATATACTAAAAACAAAAAGATCAATAAATACAGAAACAAAAAAAAACTAAAACCGTCTACTCACACGTCGGTCGATATCTGAGAGAAGAAGGAAATTAGCCGAGGGGTCCATGGCAGCCTTGAACTTGAGGGGCCCCAGGGACGGCGAAGGGACGAATCGTAGTGTCTGGTGACACTGCCATGATTCACATGACCAAACACGCAGCTCAGAATTGTTGCAGGCACCTGTGACAGCATACTTCCAAAACTGAACCCTTGGGAGGATAAAAAAAAAAAGATTG
>NC_051413.1:2131258-2131672 GCF_015228065.2 Penaeus monodon
AATAAATGTATAAGCAATTAAATAAATGGATTAGGAAACCTTAACATTAAAGTAATAGAATATAAATATGTAAAAAAATAAAAACAGTGAAATATTATTTCCTTTAATCAACAAGAGACTTACACTCACACAAATTTACTTCTTGATATAATCATTCTATAAAACCCACATTCCTCATATACAAACTTTCAACAAACAACCAAATTTATCAGCTAACAAATAATCTAACAAAACACACACACACAAAAAACAATATATACTCTCTACATGAAACCCAAAAGTCACAACACTTAGATTCAAAGACAGAGAAATCCTTATGCCGATCTGCCACACTGGCCTGTAGGATGGGGCAGATCAGAAGCAACGTACAGGCCCTTTGTGTACTTTTCTCACTCACAGGGCCATCTAAACAGA
>NC_051413.1:2131689-2131875 GCF_015228065.2 Penaeus monodon
AAAGCTTAGCAGCTGCAACTACACTTATTTGCAACTGCCTTCGCTATTCTTTAAGATTACAGACAAAAATAAGAAAAAAGAAAAAAGTAGAAAAGAGAAGGGAGGAGAATGATGGGAAAGAAATACTCATGTCTTTGTCACTGCCTTAGGAATATACCAAGGAAGGGAGACAATGAATATTAAGTA
>NC_051413.1:2132080-2132227 GCF_015228065.2 Penaeus monodon
CCTCCTAAAGACAGAAACTCACTCTGGGGTTGGATTTTTGTGATTATCGAGGAAGAAGAGCGCGGAGAGTGGCTTGCCGTCGTGGGGATTCCACTGATGAAGGCATCTCGGCGATTTCTCTTCATCTGCCATGTATACCTATAAATA
>NC_051413.1:2132275-2133145 GCF_015228065.2 Penaeus monodon
CTGGATTTGCAAAAAGAAAATAGTCAATATTTTCATAAACTACAAAGTGAGGACAACATACAAAACTATCACTAGACCCTATTATTAAAATGAAAGTTTGTTAGAGATGATGAAGACACAAACACCCATCTGAAGTCCTGGACTGAGAGTTGTGTTTTCGTGTGTTATTAATGTGTTTTTGTTATGTGTTTTCGTGTGTTGACAACTGTGCATCTGCATGTGTGCTTGCCAGTGTATGCTTTTAATCTGTTTATGATAGTGTACATTTTTATAAATGTGAAATTGCATGTGTATCTTTTATTAAGTGTGTCTATATGAGTGTGTATGTGTCTGCAAGCAATAACTGTGCATGCAAGGTTGTGTGTTTTCAAGGCACTGACTGAAATGCATGAATCAAGCATTTGTAAATGATAAACATCCTTTTATAAAAGAGATATTTACAAATCAAAACACAACACTGGCTTACTTTCCATCTTTTAGTACAAAAAATACATTATTTACCTGGAAGAACTTAACAAATCCATCCCGGGCAGCTGTTGCTAAAGCTGTACCATCAGGACTAAATGCAGCATCAGTGATGGGTTCCGAGTGCTGCTCCATGAGTTGGTAACCAGGTAATATTCTGTCACGCATGATCTGCCCTTTCCCATATTCACGCAGAACAACGTTGATGTTCCATATCTCCGCCTGGATTGTAGATATTAAAACACAGTTTAAGCATCTTTCCTTTTTCATATAATTTAATTTGCATATTATCTGCATCTCAGAAATAATTCCTTTTTGTAAAAGCCAATAAACCCTTCAAATTCATATGAACGAGGACATTCACAAACACAACACAACACATTATGAATATCTTCCCCCCCACCC
>NC_051413.1:2133181-2134344 GCF_015228065.2 Penaeus monodon
CAGAGAGAGAGAGTGAAAATACGTACTCTGTTGCCATGTGTAAGAACTAGCAGGTACGCAGGGTCATCTATGTCCTCCTCGCCTCCTTGCTCATCAGGGATGTATGGACACCAGATGATGCGATGATTGTCACTGGCTTCATCTGATGTGCTGTTCACCTCCAGCAAGAGTTCCGTGCTGCAGATTTTTTATTTGGTTTTAGAGGACATATTGTGGATACCATGATTTTCATATTATCAAAACTAAAATCATAGGATCAGGTTTATTTGTTCTATTTTCCAGACCAGTAATTCCCAAATAAGGTTCTCTAAAAACCTGGGGTTCCATAAGAGTTTACAAGGCGTTCTTAAAGACATAGTGATTAAGAGATTAAGATCATTATGTCTTTGCATAATAATCATAAGCATTTTTTTTTTCATATACATGTAAAGCATTTTTTTTGGGGGGGGAAGGGGATTATTATTTAGTTTAATAATCCAAACAATGGAAGTATTTTAAGGCCACATACTCAAGTGATCCTTCTGTACTGGATGCAGACACTTCACACACATAAAGAGTGCCATAATGGTCTGTAAAAGCCAATATGACTCTCTGGTTGAGGTGTGCAAAGGCAAGGTCTCGCACCATTCCACGGATGTTTTTCACCAGGCCACGGTCCCCTGATTTTCGGTCGATAATTCTCACCATTCCACTGGATTTCTGTGGAGCTGTAAAGAGAGCAAAGAAATACAGCAGCTGGACACCTCTGTGAACTGAGGAATAACGTAATAGTAACAATATATAAGAATGTGTTACCCCTTCATTCCTATGTTATCAAACCTGCTATACATCTTTTTACAGTTTAGCCACACCAACCTCTGAAATCAATCAAGGCAGACATCTTGCACACATACAAAACAAACAATACATATCACACATAGGTATTTTATATCCCCCCTTCCTTACCCTTGATAGCATAGGCCAGGTACTCTCCCGAGCAATGAAGGGCCACTAGGCTTCCTGACAGGTACTGGTTATCCCACGGGTAATTGGTGATATTGCGCGTTGTGATTGAAGACGACCCTGACGTGTGGTCTGTTGGTCCCACCTCCACCTTGACCTCTGAGCTGAACATCGCGCTGCTGAACCGCTCCTCATTGCCGGGAAAAGTTCTGTTTGCATGA
>NC_051413.1:2134372-2134771 GCF_015228065.2 Penaeus monodon
GGCATTGGTTGTGAGAAATCTGTATCTATACAATGAAATGTTGTGAAAATAACAACAAATAGGCAGTTCCTTTTTAAAAACAAATCCACCGAAAACAAAAAGGCAGTTCCCTGAAACAAAGAAAATCCACTGAAAACATGACACATGGCAACCACCAAGACCTTAATGGAAAGAGCAAAATCACAAGGTCACTTCTGCTCATCTAATAAAATAACTGAATATATACGTTTCTCCCAAATGATCAAACAAAATGCAGAACACTCACATGGTCTGTCCTTGTTGGCTTGTCTTCAGTAGGGCTTGCAATATAGCTGTCCCATCCTTGTATCCTGTGCCCTCCATGCTTGTCCTGTGAGAGAATAGCATTATAGTAGTTTTCAGAAATTTGCTCACGTAGGG
>NC_051413.1:2134854-2135087 GCF_015228065.2 Penaeus monodon
CATGATAAAGAACGAGGGAAGAAGAAAAAAAGGAAAGATATTGTAAATGGACAAGGCACAGTGAAAAAATGTCCTCAAGGTAAAGGAAAAGAATTAAATTATGAATGACTGATGCAAGGAATGAAAGATGGGGAAAAAATAGAAAAGGACATAAAAAACAAAAAGAAAACTGAAGACATACATCTTACAGGAAAGAAAGAAGACTAAAAACAAAGATAAAAAAGAAAATACAA
>NC_051413.1:2135124-2135725 GCF_015228065.2 Penaeus monodon
GAAAACAATTAATAAAAAGAACACAGTGTGCTGATCATCACTTGACCTTCACATAAAAAAACAAACAGATTGGGTATAAATAGAACTAAGTTAAGACAGCAGTCATAAAGAAAACATTAACAGCACCCTTGAATACAGAGAATTATCTGCTGAAAGCCAAAGGGACACCACAATCACAAATTTACACCAAGAATAGCAAAAGCTAATGCCATAGCCCTCAGACTTTCAACACACGAAAGTAGTCGAAGCTGTCTTTCTAGATAATACATAGTGGCCGCTCTATTGGCCCTTCCTAGAGTGCCAAAGATGTGGAGGCCCCAGCAAGTCAGACTTACTCTAAGGGAAGTGATTCAAAAGATAATAATACAAAATTATTGACTGCACAACTGTTACTGATCTAGGAATCTACAATACCCTCTATGTACAGAATAAAACACCTTTCAGATAGATATGAATCTTGTTAGAACTCAGAACTAGTAATAAATATAATTGTGTTTTATTTGTTAAATGTTTACCTTGAGTGTTTGATTTGCCTCAACTAAGCATATATGCTTAGTTGAAAATCTGTTGCCATCTATTTACTGCAAATATTAACATGGTT
>NC_051413.1:2136146-2136254 GCF_015228065.2 Penaeus monodon
AGAATCGAAGTGACTAACTCGAAGCAGTTTCACTTATTACTCTGAGTACCTTGATATCAACTATGATAATCAAAGGATTTGTTGTCTGTATAAGTTCCTACTATGGTT
>NC_051413.1:2136829-2136990 GCF_015228065.2 Penaeus monodon
AATGATATTGAGTTAAAAGAGGTCTTTTTCAAATGAGACTCCCATTCTGTTTTGGCTAATATCAGTATTTTAAAAACAAATTGTCCGATTTTTTTTCATTTTGGCATTAACATTAAATGTTAATGAAAACTTTGCAGCATCTAAATTATTCATTTGCCCAT
>NC_051413.1:2139107-2139198 GCF_015228065.2 Penaeus monodon
AATATCACTGAATATTTTTGGTTGACTTTCATTGTTCATTACGAGAACAATTAGACCAATAACATAGGACGCCAAACAAGAAAAATTACGA
>NC_051413.1:2139222-2139320 GCF_015228065.2 Penaeus monodon
TTCCAGTTCTTAGTTCACCAAATGAAATGAAGCTCAAGCTATAACATCTCTATAATAATACCAACCAGATGAACAACAGAAAATATTTCGGTCCCATA
>NC_051413.1:2139511-2139805 GCF_015228065.2 Penaeus monodon
CGGTACCTGGATTTGACGGTCCCCTTAAATATACTTTTATATACTGCTTTTTCAAAATTCTTCAAATACTTTTTATTACACACAACTCCTCTTTGATTGCAAGTTCAATGCAACACACACAGGAAGAGGAGCAATGAGCATGAATCATTTCACATTATACAAGAAATAACTGACATTTCAATATTTGATCTTTTTCAGAATTAGTCCATTAATGATAGGGCAAAATGATTAGACATAACCAGATGTCTGGCAATACGGTCATTTTTTTGTTTAACGCAACCATCGACCTTACAA
>NC_051413.1:2140296-2140494 GCF_015228065.2 Penaeus monodon
TCGTACCATATGCGTATCTGAAGCTAGACTGGGATTTTTTTTTACCACAAGGTTCTAGGCTGTCACCCGCCACAATTTGGTTAAGACTGTTTACCAGCAAAACATGTCAGTGAAATTTTGGGCATTTTATAAATGAATAATTCTGATTTAAACTTCCCTACAATGTGTTTCTTTAATAAATTTTGGCTATCTCATAAA
>NC_051413.1:2140594-2141683 GCF_015228065.2 Penaeus monodon
TCTGGAAGGCATTTGAACACCAATGCCAAGTTTCACACTCGAGTAAAGGCCATCTAAAAGCCATGTATATTTGAGCAAGAAAAAAAAACTTGACCTGGCTCCTAATTTAGATACAGAATCACAAGTGAAGTCTCTACATGTTCCATCCAACTAAAATACTAATGGTAAAGTTTATTTAACACTGCTACAGCACATACCCAACGGCTATCATATTGCCTGATACCCAGTTACACAGTCGCTCTTAAACATTGTGGGTTTACCTCTACTTTAATCAGACTTTTTATAAAACTAATACTAGTAATTCATATCCTCTTTGTAACTATTTACATTAGTCTACCTCAAACTACGAACTCTAATTCCGAGAAATTGCCAACAGTAAGGGTTAACTATATAGTTGGCTTTGTAGTTTCCTCATTGGGTAATTTTTAAAATATCTATTCCTTAATAAAAAAAAAAATATATATATCCATAATACTTTATAATATAAAAAACATATTAACGAACAACCAAGCCAGCTTACTCACAAACACCGTCTCTCGGAGAATCCAATTTCCTTCGAAGATTTCCTATTTAACAACAAACAAAGCAGTGCACCACCTAAAACCACACACAGACGACAAAAGCAATCAATACAGAACGACCCAAGAACACAAAAGCAATTGCACGACGCCAAATCACGCAAAAATTGCACCAGAAATCAACAAGTGTACTTTCTCAACCATGCTTTTGCAGTTGGTATTGTGGTATTTCTGCTCTCAAATCCCAACTCATCCTTAATTAATCCTGATGGAAAGCTAAACGAATGTCGAATGTGTCGGGGGGAAAAATGAAACTACAAAAATATAAAGAAGAAAACTATTTGATGACTTTATAGATTCAAAAAAATGGGGAAAAAAATGTCTTCACGAATCATGCATCTTACGTCATACGAATGTCATAATAATTATGATGACAATTTCACAGGACACGAGGCCATAATACAATATGAAAACGATAAAAGCGTCCGCAATACGCCGATAATAAGCCACAATGACCCACAACCTGAAGAAAATAACAAGAAATGCTCTCGATTCTCGGCCCATCCCAAGG
>NC_051413.1:2141761-2141979 GCF_015228065.2 Penaeus monodon
AACGCGACCGCCACTTACTCCTTCCTCCCTTCCGAGGTCAATGGGCCAGAAATCAGCCTCGTTTGGCAGCAGCGAGGGCGGAAATTTCAAAATATGCGGACTCGGGGCTGGGATGTTGTCACTGTCTGCCTCGACCTGAGATGTTGCCGGTCAAAACACAGGCCCGGGCTTTCTAAGGGATCACTATACGGGGGCTTGCTAAGCTTTTATTGCTCCTA
>NC_051413.1:2142416-2142720 GCF_015228065.2 Penaeus monodon
AATCAGAATCACCCCTGGCTTATGTAAGCGGGACCACACGAATATATCTTTCTATAAATACAACCTACTAAAACTTCATGACATCAATATATTCTCACGTTCAAATTTTATCTTTAAATGTCTAAACGGGTTAGCTATAAACCTTTTCTCCCTTAACCAAATAAACAGAAGATACCGAGAAATAACAATACCCTTATAGTACCAGTCGTGTTCTCCTTCCATTCACAGACTAATGTAAAGTTCTATGGACCAAACATTTATAATGAATTACCATATGATGTAAGAAGGAAGACCACAGTTATAC
>NC_051413.1:2143365-2143720 GCF_015228065.2 Penaeus monodon
GATAGTGTAGCTAATGCACGCGGTGACCACTTTCTCACTTGCCTCAGCGATATGTGCGAATGCATCGTCAGCGGGCGAGTGACCCCTTACCTCAACACACACACAAATGTCTCTCGTGTTATTCTGTCGTTGGTTATTTCACGAGTAATTATGGCTATTAATGGCGGACTGCAGAGCTGCGGGTTACTCCTCTCAATATGCCTAATTAGATATTGGAACTTAAACGCAGACCTCCATTTACAAAATTTGCCAAGACTTTTCAATACTTTAGTCCATATAAGAGTTGTTAGAGTGATCTATAGTGCAAGAACTGGAAAAACTGTTGTTAATGGTAATATTGTTCCCTCGCCGAATC
>NC_051413.1:2144522-2144712 GCF_015228065.2 Penaeus monodon
TATTACTAAAGATCAATGTCCTTTGACAAATATTCCGTTAAGCCTATTGTTTCTTTGGTAACACTATAGAGGCATTTGCCAGGCGAGGGAGCGTTAATGTAAACCCTGTCACGTTCTTTCGCTAGGATAACCTTACTCAAGCTCTAACGGCGTTCAGAGGCGTTAGTCTAGCCTCTTCTTCTTTCATCCT
>NC_051413.1:2145112-2145300 GCF_015228065.2 Penaeus monodon
TTACCTCTGTCTACTCTGTACCCAGGCGATGTGGAGGAGCTGTCAAGGAAACGATCATTTGCAGGAGGAAACGCTGCAGATTTGACCGATACGCCCATCAGATCAAAGGCTTATCTTCGTTATCTCCTATCTCCGATCCGGGAATTGCTTTGTGTTCTTCCAGAGAGAAAGACGCAATATATTGATGT
>NC_051413.1:2145449-2145840 GCF_015228065.2 Penaeus monodon
TATTCGCATCAGTAAAGCGGGGTATCAGAAAAAAAAAAAAATAATGTGTCGTTGGCAGCAAAATTGGCCCGTTACTTGTTAAAGAGGTTTCCGCTGATGTTGTCACTGTTAATCCATAAAAAATACAATAAATACTGACTGACACTAACACTGATCCTTGTGATACTGATACCTCTATTGGACACTGCTCAGGGATAGTCCAGTGATAACAGTTCACGGTGGTTGTCTTTTGGTATTTTTTTTAATGAGAATTGCAGAGGTTATGTTGACGACCTTTGGTTTGTATTTCTGTAATCGGTCCTCCGCGTCACACTCTTGTCGAAAAGAGCTGCTCTGTCTAAGCGATTCGTAGGATGTCTAAAACTATATTGAGTGACCCGTGCGAGTTCTC
>NC_051413.1:2146058-2146629 GCF_015228065.2 Penaeus monodon
CACGGAACTCCAACTTTATATTTAGCATAGAGGGTAGATATCTTCCAGATGTTGCAAAAGTTCATCTAAATTTTATTTATCTTTTTTTTTGCGTTTTAATAATTAAATCCATTATTTTTTCCCCTTTTTATCATTATTTTTATCTTGCTGATGGTGGACAGGAGTACTGTTGGCCTCTAGTTAGTGTTGCATGCCTTGGAAACTTTTCTCTGCATAGTTCACGTCTTCTTTCCGTCCAGTTGGCAACCAGTTCTCCTCGGGCTGAAAGAAGGCAGTGAAGTGGCAAATCAAATACCACATCCAAGATTATTTGTGATGACTTTATCTGGTCTAGTTGTCTTGCATCCATTTTACCCCAGGAATTTTTACGACTTTGCTGTGGCATTCGCTGGTAGAGGAGGCAGGCAAAACGTGCAGCTGACTAATTAACATGGAAAATGTATACTGTGTGACATCCTATGTTCCCTCACTGTTTGATTCGCCAGACAATAAAAGCGTTTATGTAACGATCTGAATCTCGAGCTGGTGAAGGCAGAACTGTTGTAGTGTGTAAAGCGAGAATCCTCATCTA
>NC_051413.1:2146874-2146941 GCF_015228065.2 Penaeus monodon
TTTATCTAACTTCCTTTTACCTTCTTTCATCCAAATAGTAAGTCCTATTTTATTTAGTTTTCCAGTT
>NC_051413.1:2147053-2147195 GCF_015228065.2 Penaeus monodon
CGTTTTATTCGTACATAGAGCTTTTTTTAAAACATGGTGTTGCAATTTGCCGAGCCTGGTGAATTTGAGCAATATGTATTTACTTATGAATCAGACATCTACCCCGGATGATTATTTGCATTGGTGCAAATGGTCCTGATTT
>NC_051413.1:2147534-2147601 GCF_015228065.2 Penaeus monodon
TATATCCAGTGGCATAACTTTCTTAAAAAAATATTTATTTACACAAAAGACGAAATGCTTTTATAAT
>NC_051413.1:2147697-2148098 GCF_015228065.2 Penaeus monodon
CACCTATAATATGTTTTTATGGTTAAATGATTAACAAGATATTTTTATTTTGTCATATATATATTCTCTTCGTCAAACCTTAGAAATGCAGGGGCGGGCGGACGGACACTGACCCCGATTACGTCATTCTTACATTTCGTTTTTTAACGATATCACACTAAGTACACCATATCAAGTACCCCGGAAATCCAGCATGGCGTGTAATATAAACAGCAACACCATCGGCAAACGTATTATAAAAAAAGGCAAATAAAAAGGTGACAAACAGCACAAGAAAAGACATGACCTAATTTTCGTGGAATTTCCCATTAGGGGGCGAGTCACGATTCGCACTTGTTGAGCATTTTCCAGCGATGAATCAGTCAGATTTTGGTGAGGACCATTTTTTTTTTTGCGATTAC
>NC_051413.1:2148994-2149129 GCF_015228065.2 Penaeus monodon
CTCACAGTATTCAAGCATCATTCACCCAACCTTCTCTAAAAGCCGAGAGATAACGAGAAAATAACCTCTCGACCCGCCATCGCCACTGACCATCGGCCGTCAGAGCGGAATGGCGCGGCGGCAGGTGACAGGCAG
>NC_051413.1:2149221-2149685 GCF_015228065.2 Penaeus monodon
GAATGAATGGCCGCAACAACATATATATGTATATGAGGGAATGCGGATTTTCGGGTTAGCTGTTTGGGGCGAAAAGAACCTCACTTTTGGAGGACATATTGAGGGGTAAAGGTTGCTCGTAAATGTTTTTTTTTTTTTAATTGATTGTGATTTTTGGTCTTCCCTACTACCCTCTAATTCGATTCGTTATCATCATTATAATGATCATTCGTTTCTATCATTTATTGCTTTATTGCTTCTATCCTTTATAATTGTCATCTTTATCATCTCATATTCGTGTCACTTTCATATAATTGTTTTTAAGTATAATTTTTAATATCACTGATTTTTATCATTTTTTCATTATCATTTATCAATACCAATTATCATTATCATTTATTATTACTATTGTTTATCATCTTCATTATTTAAGGTGATATTCCAACAATTTGTATATGCCTATGCATTTGTCTGTGTGTGATTCC
>NC_051413.1:2149814-2149930 GCF_015228065.2 Penaeus monodon
ATTCAACATGTACGTGTGTGTTTGCGTGTTCGTACGTGTATATGAAAGAGGCCCAGGGACTTGAAACTGGATCACAGTTCAGATGTGGGAATATCACCTTACAGACAAACTGTACT
>NC_051413.1:2149983-2153525 GCF_015228065.2 Penaeus monodon
TCTAACTTCCCGAGAAA
Source organism: Penaeus monodon (assembly GCF_015228065.2). Lineage (NCBI taxonomy): Eukaryota > Metazoa > Arthropoda > Malacostraca > Decapoda > Penaeidae > Penaeus > Penaeus monodon. Next base: position 2,150,001 of record NC_051413.1, read on the forward strand.
AAAAAATTAACTGCTCTTCGACTGGCAACACCTACTTACGCGTTTCCGCCTGACTTAAAAAGGAAAGAACTTTGATTGTAAATTCATTAACAGGAAAGTAAATGAACTAACAATAAAAAAAAAAATCACTTTGAAGTTTACGGCAGACACATTCCTTAAAATGTAAGATAGACACACTCCTTAAAATGTAAGATAGACACACTCCTTAAAATGTAAGATAGACACACTCCTTAAAATGTAAGATAGACACACTCCTTAAAATGTAAGATAGACACGCTCCTTAAAATCTACGGCAGATACACTCCTAACAATCTTCAGCAGACGCACTCCTTAAAATCTAAGGCAAATACACTCCTTAAAATCTACGACAGAAGCACTCCTTAAGATCTTCGACAAATACACTCCTTAAAATCTACGGCAGACACACTCCTTAAAAGCAACCTTAAAGCTACAGCACTAAAAACACCCATAAATCTACTACGCTTAAAACACCCTTAAATCTACAGCTCTTAAAATTACCCTTAAATCTAGAACGCTTAAAAAGTACCTTAAAATCTACACTTAAAAACTCCCATAAACCTACAGCGCTTAAAAACACCTTAAATTTACGTATAAAAACACCCTTAAATATACACTTAAAAATTCCTTTAAATCTTCAACACTTAAAAACTCCTTTACTTTTACAACACTTAAAAACTCCTTTACTTTTACAACACTTAAAAACTCCTTTACTTTTACAACACTTAAAAACTCCTTTAAATCTACAACACTTAAAAACTCCTTTAAATCTACAACACTTAAAAACTCCTTTAAATCTACAACACTTAAAAACTCCTTTAAATCTACAACACTTAAAAACTCCTTTAAATCTACAACACTTAAAAACTCCTTTAATTAATCTACAACACTTAAAAACTCCTTTAAATCTACAACACTTAAAAACTCCTTTAAATCTACAACACTTAAAAACTCCTTTAAATTACAACACTTACCTTAAAAACTCCTTTAAATCTACAACACTTAAAAACTCCTTTAAATCTACAACACTTAAAAACTTTAAATCTACAACACTTAAAAACTTTAAATCTACAACACTTAAAAACTCCTTTAAATCTACAACACTTAAAAACTCCTTTACTTTTACAACACTTAAAAACTCCTTTACTTTTACAACACTTAAAAACTCCTTTACTTTTACAACACTTAAAAACTCCTTTAAATCTACAACACTTAAAAACTTTAAATCTACAACACTTAAAAACTCCTTTAAATCTACAACACTTAAAAACTCCTTTAAATCTACAACACTTAAAAACTCCTTTAAATCTACAACACTTAAAAACTCCTTTAAATCTACAACACTTAAAAACTCCTTTAAATCTACAACACTTAAAAACTTTAAATCTACAACACTTAAAAACTCCTTTAAATCTACAACACTTAAAAACTCCTTTAAATCTACAACACTTAAAAACTCCTTTAAATCTACAACACTTAAAAACTCCTTTAAATCTACAACACTTAAAAACTCCTTTAAATCTACAACACTTAAAAACTCCTTTAAATCTACAACACTTAAAAACTTTAAATCTACAACACTTAAAAACTCCTTTAAATCTACAACACTTAAAAACTCCTTTAAATCTACAACACTTAAAAACTCCTTTAAATCTACAACACTTAAAAACTCCTTTAAATCTACAACACTTAAAAACTCCTTTACTTTTACAACACTTAAAAACTCCTTTAAATCTACAACACTTAAAAACTCCTTTAAATCTACAACACTTAAAAACTCCTTTAAATCTACAACACTTAAAAACTCCTTTAAATCTACAACACTTAAAAACTCCTTTAAATCTACAACACTTAAAAAACTCCTTTAAATCTACAACACTTAAAAACTCCTTTAAATCTACAACACTTAAAAACTCCTTTAAATCTACAACACTTAAAAACTCCTTTAAATCTACAACACTTAAAAACTCCTTTAAATCTACAACACTTAAAAACTCCTTTAAATCTACAACACTTAAAAACTCCTTTAAATCTACAACACTTAAAAACTCCTTTAAATCTACAACACTTAAAAACTCCTTTAAATCTACAACACTTAAAAACTCCTTTAAATCTACAACACTTAAAAACTCCTTTAAATCTACAACACTTAAAAACTCCTTTAAATCTACAACACTTAAAAATTCCTTTAAATCTACAATACTTAAAAACTCCTTTAAATCTACAACACTTAAAAACTCCTTTAAATCTACAACACTTAAAAACTCCTTTAAATCTACAACACTTAAAAACTTTAAATCTACAACACTTAAAAACTCCTTTAAATCTACAACACTTAAAACTCCTTTAAATCTACAACACTTAAAAACTCCTTTAAATCTACAACACTTAAAAACTCCTTTAAATCTACAACACTTAAAAACTCCATTAATTCTACAACACTTAAAAACTCCTTTACTTTTACAACACTTAAAAACTCCTTTAAATCTACAACACTTAAAAACTCCTTTAAATCTACAACACTTAAAAACTCCTTTACTTTTACAACACTTAAAAACTCCTTTAAATCTACAACACTTAAAAACTTTAAATCTACAACACTTAAAAACTCCTTTAAATCTACAACACTTAAAAACTCCTTTAAATCTACAACACTTAAAAACTCCTTTAAATCTACAACACTTAAAAACTCCTTTAAATCTACAACACTTAAAAACTCCTTTAAATCTACAACACTTAAAAACTCCTTTAAATCTACAACACTTAAAAACTCCTTTAAATCTACAACACTTAAAAACTCCTTTAAATCTACAACACTTAAAAACTCCTTTAAATCTACAACACTTAAAAACTCCTTTAAATCTACAACACTTAAAAACTCCTTTAAATCTACAACACTTAAAAACTCCTTTAAATCTACAACACTTAAAAACTCCTTTAAATCTACAACACTTAAAAACTCCTTTAAATCTACAACACTTAAAAACTCCTTTAAATCTACAACACTTAAAAACTCCTTTAAATCTACAACACTTAAAAACTCCTTTAAATCTACAACACTTAAAAACTCCTTTAAATCTACAATACTTAAAAACTTTAAATCTACAACACTTAAAAACTCCTTTAAATCTACAACACTTAAAAACTTTAAATCTACAACACTTAAAAACTTTAAATCTACAACACTTAAAAACTCCTTTAAATCTACAACACTTAAAAACTTTAAATCTACAACACTTAAAAACTCCTTTAAATCTACAACACTTAAAAACTTTAAATCTACAACATTTAAAAACTCCTTTAAATCTTCAACACTTAAAAACTTTAAATCTACAACACTTAAAAACTCCTTTAAATCTACAACACTTAAAAACTCCTTTAAATCTACAACGCAAACTAACAACAAAAATCAAACAGCAGATAAAAAAAAAACGAAAAATTACTTTAATATACAGACAAAGAAACATTTAAAATCATATTTAAATCAGCTTAAAATCAACACCATAT
>NC_051413.1:2153555-2153688 GCF_015228065.2 Penaeus monodon
TTAATTTAATCTACAGAAAATTAACCTTCAGTTAAAAATCAATAACAGAGATTAAGCGAAAAAAAAATATTGTAAATAAACACGCTTTGAAGATTCGTAAAATCAGCTTATATATAAAAAAAGACGATCTCCC
>NC_051413.1:2153772-2153878 GCF_015228065.2 Penaeus monodon
GCTTAAAATATAAACCAATAAATAAAAGAACAGGAAAAAAAACGAAAAAATACTTTAATTTAGAATCATCTTTATATCACGCACCTATAAGATCCACAACGCATAC
>NC_051413.1:2154014-2154449 GCF_015228065.2 Penaeus monodon
CTCTTGAAAAACATCCTTTAAATCAGCTTAAAAAAAAAACTCTTAGAAAAAAAAACTTTAAATCAGCTTTAAAAAAATCCTTTAAATCAAGGTTAAAAAAAAACCTCTTAAAAAATCCTTTAAAACTTAAAAAAAAAAAAAAAAAAAAAACACTCTTAGAAAAAAAAAAATCCTTTAAATCAGCTTAAAAAAAGTCCTTTAAATCAGCTTAAAAAAACAACAACTTTAAATCAACTAAAAAAAAAAAAAAAAAAAAGAAAAAACACACACACCTCTTAAAAAAAATCCTTTAAACCAGCCTAAAATCGGCTTAAAATCGTTTTAAAGAAGGTGCGTGAGTAAGTGAGCTTCCTTTAAAGCTACTTCCCTTAAAAGGTGAGAGTGCGTGGCATGACGCTGGCGCCGCGAACTGATAGTTAAGGAAGGGTATTGGCT
>NC_051413.1:2154713-2155134 GCF_015228065.2 Penaeus monodon
GTACTTTGTTTTCTGGTATTAAGGAAAACCTGTTCAAAGCTTAACCTTTTAAAGAATTATATCCGCGCATTAAAGTGTCCGAATTAAGCAGTGCACATTTTGCAGGATCAGACCAGATGTGATGTTAACTTCATGTACAAGGTATAACTGTAAACTGAGATGGCCGATTGAAGTGCAAAACAACTGTGGATTAAGCGTTAATATTCTCAAGATTAAGATTTTACGACAACGTAGTGTCAATTGTGAGTTTTTTTTCGTTGGCGACAATTTGCTCAATTTTTCTCAGTCGTCTTCGTTTTCGCTCTCATTCTTCATCCAAATATGTATCTAATCCAATACCAATAACATGAATAAAAAAAATCATATATCGCAGAGGAAAACGAGGACGATAATACGAAGCAAGAACATTAAAACAAGAGCA
>NC_051413.1:2155159-2155282 GCF_015228065.2 Penaeus monodon
GAATCCACGTGGGTGTGGGGGCGTGTCGGGGTCATAACACCGCTTGGCGATGCTCACTTGATACCGGTTGCTGTCAGTCTGGTCTAATGTGTGGGAGGCTGCGATGCGGAAGACGGAGGGAAG
>NC_051413.1:2155521-2155985 GCF_015228065.2 Penaeus monodon
GGTGTAAGGAAAGAAAGGTATCGGGAAAAACAGAGAACGAAAGCCAGAAAGACAAATATGAAAAGAAGACAGTATAAGAAGAGAAAATAAGAAAACGCGAGAGAGAAAAAAAACTGCAACATCTAATTGCAAACCCAAACATCTCTTTCTACCTAAAATCTATGATTCCAATTAACGATGGCGCGACGGAACACAGCCTTCGACTTGTTAGACTAAGCGATCTCACATTCAATCTTCTTCGTTTCCGTTATCGATGTCGAGAGACAAATTCCACGACGGCAACTAATCTGAATTATTCATTAAATGATGTCATATATAGCCACGGACTTCGCAGGTTGCAACTATAGGTGACTTACATCGGTCTGCAGTTATGATTTGCAATTTTTATTCTGAGTCTATAACTGTATCAGCGCCCTGTTCGTTGCACCTGGTTGATTGGTATTCGTTGCGGTGATTGGGTATTG
>NC_051413.1:2156594-2157002 GCF_015228065.2 Penaeus monodon
CTAATATACACAGACAGACAGACAAACCGAAAACGGCAAAGCAAAAAAAGAAAAAAAAGGAAAAGGTCGCCGCGAATGCAAAAAGTCAGACAAGAAAATAAAAGAACCAGTTGTGCTGTTTTTTTTCCACGCGACAGATAACGGCCACAAAAAAAAGAGAGAAAAAAAAAGAGGTGGAAAGAAAAAGAAAAGAAAAGAAAAAAAGATTCTGTGATATTAATGAAAACGATGGTCTAAAAAAAAAAGTGAATCATTGTTTCTATTTATTTATATATTAGCTCTCTGTCCAAGATGATTCCCATTATGTTAATATGCTTTTATGATCTGACTGATAGATATGAAGCTAACATCGTCAAAGTATTTTCTCCGTGTGAATAGCGGGATAAATAATGCAACTGATATACCGAC
>NC_051413.1:2157067-2157416 GCF_015228065.2 Penaeus monodon
TACATCCTGGACTAGAAGCCTAAAACAAAAACAAAAAAATCTCTAGAACTTCGCATGAAATCAACACAACATATCATAAATAAATTACTTGGAATCCAAATGACCGCGGATTTATTACACAGACGTATCCCAACATAACCAAGGATGAATAAAAGAACTCACAGCCTTTCCAATTAACATAAATGCACGCTCATTAACTCAACTATGGCGTCCAGTTAGAAGTAATCGAACAGTTATCTCCTCTTGCGTGGACACAACATCCAAAAGGAACTGAATTTGGTCTTCCCGCAAAGCCTTCGGTACGGACCTCATTTGCATAGGAGAATAAACTCAGGAGGGAGAGGGGGAA
>NC_051413.1:2158445-2158517 GCF_015228065.2 Penaeus monodon
TGATGAAGTGTAAGTGTCATACATTGTGTCACTGTGTCCCGTTTGTGAGGTGTGTGTGTGTATGGATATGTG
>NC_051413.1:2158878-2159054 GCF_015228065.2 Penaeus monodon
CCTGCTTGTGTAGTAGATGGAAGCTCAAGAGTATTAGAGCATTATTATATTTATTAAAGCACCTTTCTTAACTGGCACGGAATAACTGTACTTAACAACATTACGGTATGTGTGGCTGAAGGTTTGATGTTCTTTCCGGCCTTGGTAGTTTTGTGTTTAATTTTTGATTGTGAAGT
>NC_051413.1:2162208-2162674 GCF_015228065.2 Penaeus monodon
TATCCGTCCTGTGGCATGTTCAGTTTGAACTGCTATGTGTATGTTTTACTAATGCACCAGTAAATGTTATGTATTATGTAAATGTTTTAGTTCCCCAGCACAGTGTTACCTCTATATTATAACTAAAAGAGAATGTATTGATAAACATTATTGGGCACTACACTTGTAATATTATGTGATATATTTACCGGCAGTATCTTATGTTGTGGTGCAAATTTAGTATAGTCACTTCTTTACATGTTACAGGACAAGCAATCATTTATGATAGAACATAAACTGATAACAATAACATGTTATTTCAAATACGTCGATGTTTTTATACTCGCGTGCCCGGCAATGAGACAGCCAGAGAGGAGCTGAGGCGTCCGGGCATGAGAGAAGCAAGAGTGCCCTCTTCGATTTTATACCTTTTACACTTCCAGTGAACCAATGGATTTTACAGATTGGTGTTTTCTTCACCACAGAG
>NC_051413.1:2162816-2163653 GCF_015228065.2 Penaeus monodon
GATTTTGCAAAACGAATGGAAATGACTTTGGTGAATACCATTTCAAGAGGAAGGAAGACATAGAATAACGTATAAAGTGGAGGAAGGGACATACAAGAGGAAGTGTGGCTACACACCATCGAATGGTAGTATGTTAGATTGAATTTCAGAACGAGAAATAAAGAGGAAAATGAGAGCAAACTTAAAGATCAAATGGTGGAAATTGAAGAATGGCGACTATCAGGTGGAATATAGGAAAGAAGTGAAACGAACATTGAATGGTAGTAAGGAATTACCAGTTAGTTGGATATATACAGCCAAGGTATTAAGGGAAACAGAAAAAAAAATGGACTGAAGTTTCATTTGGATAGAGAAAAGGAACAAACTCGGTGGTGGAATAAAGATGGAAATATACTGACAAATAAGGAGAGTGTTTTGAAAAGATTCAAGGAGTACTTCGAAGAGCTGATGAATGAAGAAAATGATATAGATAGAAGGTCGAAGGTATAAAGATTGTAGATAAGGCTATAGAACAGATTACAGAAAGAGGTGAGGAAAGCTATTTGGAGAATGAGAGAAGAAAAGCAGATGGTCCAGATGATGTACCAGTAAAATCATGGAAATATCTGGAAAAATGGCAGTAGGATTCCTCACAAGAATGTTTAAGAAGTTCATCGAAGTCGAAGTCGAAGCTTTGGGGGAAAATCGGAAAGCTAAGTTGAGAAATGAGGTAGTACTCAGTGACCAGCATTTTGGCTTCATGCCTCGTAAATGTACTACCGATGCGTTGTTTGGATTGAGAATACTAATGGCGAAGTACAAAGAGGACTTAAAGAACTGCGCTGTGTTTGTAGATTT
>NC_051413.1:2167528-2167657 GCF_015228065.2 Penaeus monodon
ACGAGATGGAAACAGCCTTTCCAGCACGCTCGGGCGCCTGGCGCGCAAGATGCAGCGCGCGGACCCCGCCGGATGCCCGCCCTGCCCGCCGCCAATCCACTGCCATTCGACGGCTGCTACCTCTTTCGT
>NC_051413.1:2167710-2167833 GCF_015228065.2 Penaeus monodon
CGGCGCCAGAAAGCGCAGCGCCGAGGGCTTGTTTTCCTGCAGCGAAGTGAAGCGCCTGCCGCTGTGAGTGATCAGGACACTTCTGCCGCAGAATGTTTTGGTTGTAGTTCGACGTGATCTACT
>NC_051413.1:2167993-2168099 GCF_015228065.2 Penaeus monodon
ATGAGGTAGTCGGAGTCCGAAGCGTGATGCGAAGACCGCATCGGCTGGAACCAGAAGATCCGCACCGCACCCGTGATGAACATAGAAACGGCCGTTAAGAATGAAG
>NC_051413.1:2168141-2168300 GCF_015228065.2 Penaeus monodon
AAAAGAGCGAAGTCGATACGAAAAGTATTGAGCAAAATGAAGAGGAATGGAAATAGATTTGTCAGGTTTAGAACAAAAAGAAATCTTCTACAAATTAATGGAGGAAAGAACGAAAACACGAGGCTTTAAAACAGTGTATCTTCGTCCAAGTGGACCGTG
>NC_051413.1:2169722-2170010 GCF_015228065.2 Penaeus monodon
TTGTCCCCAAGTGTCTCAACCCCTCGTCGATAACTCATTAGTCTCATGTGGAGGCCACTGTATTTGTGTGTTGTTATGTTTCTGGGAAGCTTAGTGATAACCATAACTTGCTCGGTCTTATTAATCATATATAACCATCTCATATAATCCACATATTCATATAATCATGTACTATACTATAGATCATGCTTGTTGGCGAAACTGATATAGGGAATTTCCAACGAGGCAGTAAAAATGGTCCACTTTTACTGAAGACATTGCAGAACCAGAAATGGGTGATGGTAACTG
>NC_051413.1:2170103-2170207 GCF_015228065.2 Penaeus monodon
TGTTCTTGTTTTACACTACAGTCTTACTTACTAACTACGACTATTATCTTATGATTACTACTGATAATAACATGGTGATGGTAATTTCTAACAGCGACAAAGAA
>NC_051413.1:2170295-2170534 GCF_015228065.2 Penaeus monodon
TTTTGTAGTATATTTTCGCATTACTGTTAACAAAAATTTGCTCTGAAGTCACAGATGCATCATTTCTTTAAAAAGCAAATATGACTAACATTAAACCGAATCACAGGACGCTGTTTATATCTTCTTATACATTGTTGTCGTAATCTAACCAATGTAAAAATATTTAGTTAATCTATTTTTCTTTCTAATCAGTATTTCTATGGCATTTAGCTAAGAGTGAGAAAACCTTCTACCAAGAC
>NC_051413.1:2170795-2171304 GCF_015228065.2 Penaeus monodon
ACGGTTTAGGAAAAAATGTTTCATCAAATCAAATATTTTCATCTTTAATATTACCGCCATAATTCATAATTTTTCCTGTTCGGTGGGTGTCTTCCCAAAATAAACTTTTACAGTATATGTAATCATATAATAAACTCTCTGTAGAAAATAGTTGTTTTTTTTTTCCCGGTTATTAAGTGTTTCTATCAGTACGAACACTCGTAGCAGTAGCATCACTAACAATCTTTTATAGCATTAGCATAATCATGTACAGTAGCTGAATCACGTAAGCAGTAGTTGTTTTTTAGGAAATCTCACTGAAGAAAACTTTAAACTACATGCAGCTGAATATCATTATTGAGTCGAATTCGACATAGAACCATTCAGTAATAGAAATAAAGTTTGTTCGTTGAGAATAGGTTGTTTGTCATTGGTTTCTGGAGGAAAATTACGAAAATGTGAAGTATTGCTGGCCCATCCTATAAGTGAGTCAGTTTCCATGAGAAAATGAAATCTTCCGCAATACATAG
>NC_051413.1:2171421-2171606 GCF_015228065.2 Penaeus monodon
GGGGTGGTGGGGTCAAAATTGTTAATAAACTAAAAGCTCCCCCTTTTTTTTGCATATCACTGTGGAGTATACTCTTTCCGTGTATTTGTGATTATAAGCATAACTCTTTCATGAAATTTGCATACAGACGTGTCTGTATAGTAATATTTCCCTTGCACATACACTCTACTTCCGTGCAGCTTGTG
>NC_051413.1:2171746-2172062 GCF_015228065.2 Penaeus monodon
TTTACGGGTTCGCGACAAAGTTATATGTTACGTACAATTATTTTCACTAACCAAGACCTTGCAAATGACAATGACGAACGGGATTCCGGTATAGTACAGCAGTGTTGTTCAATGGACTCGATACCCAAACGCGAGAACCACGTCCTTCGTCCACGTAATGTTTCTAACTAGCAGTTATTACTTCATTCCTCGTGCTTCCCTCTCATCTGGGCAGATTTTCAAGGGTTGTGAGAAGATAGAGCTATGGAAAATGGATGTTTTAGAAAGAAAAAAATGATAGTCCATACATGATTAACAGTGCCATATTTTTGCCAAA
>NC_051413.1:2172087-2172396 GCF_015228065.2 Penaeus monodon
CAACCGCCACAGTAGAAAAAGTTTCAAGTTTTCAAGTCCCAAAACAGTTTTAAGTCCCCATCATAAAGTTGTAATTACTGATTATATTAAATACGTTCTTTGACCTATATACGGTTTCCTTTATAACTCGTTGTAGTAATTTTCAGAGAGAAAATGTCAAGAGCTGGAGCATTGGTCCCTCAGTTTTTACGGAGTTTTCATACCTACAACGTTAGCTTTTGTGTTCCCTTTAAGCAAACGAATAGGGAGACTGTGTATATTTTATCTGTCTTTTGTCCCGTTTATGTCTATGTCTTTTTTTCTCCCTGA
>NC_051413.1:2172882-2173055 GCF_015228065.2 Penaeus monodon
CACGTGAATATTCCTCCTTAAAATTTTAGTAGGTATCCTAATGGAAAATTAGGTGTGGTTTGTAATATTTCAACTATTTATCCGCAGCCTCAATTAGTAATCGAAGAAATACATAAATAACAGATTAGCCGATTTCTTCTTCAAGAGAGAGAAATATTCCCCATCCTCATTTT
>NC_051413.1:2173072-2173360 GCF_015228065.2 Penaeus monodon
TTTTATTTTATTTGGTAATTTAAAACATGAAAATTATTTTGGAAATATATTTTGACAGCAATAATGTAAAATCATAGATTAGCTTTCATAACGCGTAAAATATGTGAGAAACACCGGAATACAATTTAAGAGAAGATTGCTCGGTATATAGTTGTATTTTTCCATGTATAAAGAAATATAGACGCCTTTGGCTAGGGCGTTACTGAATAAACTTGAATTGTATACTTTGTGGTGTGTAATTTGTGTTTGTATAAATAGTAGAATGTGAATACTGTATGTTGATGTATA
>NC_051413.1:2173390-2176467 GCF_015228065.2 Penaeus monodon
CGGGGGGGGGGGGTTTAGTGTATTTGTATGTATACGTTCCAAGCATATATCAGGTACATGGCCGTTTTTGTCCGTCCTCGTCCTATTTCTCGTCGCAGTTCAACGGATCTTTTCAATCACGTCGAAAGTCCGGTTGCAAACGTTTTCGCCGCTCGAAACATGCAAGGTTTCCGCGCAGGGTCCTGTTTGGGCCGTGCTAACTCACTCGAACGCCGATTTATGCCGTCATCATCTAGAATGGCAAGGCGTCGGAGTGGGAGAGGAGAATAGCAGAGCCTGCGTGGGTATGGCTAGGGTTACGGTAGGCGTGAGAGAGGGGAGGGTGGGGAGGTTTGCAGAAGGAGGAGGAGGTGTGACAAGGGGAAGATAATCTGGGCAGGGGGCGTAGGAGGGAAGTTGGGTGGGTACTAGTAGGGGAAACCGTGCAGGGAAGCTTCTATCAAAGGCACTGGAGTTACGGGTTGTTGAACGTCGGGGTATCAACAGAGAGCCTGATACCATGCGCTCCTGGTGTCTATGTCTGTTGGGGAAATTGAGAGGCGATCTGAAAGCTGAAGTATTACCTTGTTGTGAAGGAAATGGTGAAGGGAAAAGGTTATCGGAAGAGCCAGAAAGCAGGGAGGGAGAAAGTGAAAGTTTGGGGGAATGCCACAGAGAAGTTGGGGCTGATGAATAGGGTCGGGTGATGGCACAACATGCGAAATTTTGACAATACCGGAAAGTTTTTCAGAGTTAAAGATGGTCGGGTGAGGAGGAGGTATACGCTCGGGGCAGTGTGAAGAGACAGAAGAAAGGCATAATCAGGTGATGGTGCCGAATAGATGAAAAAGGGAGACGGTGAAATGCGTGGCCACGGTGGCAATGTGGCGCCTTGGAAAAGCGAATTGAGGCGAGAAAGGTCTAAAGGCTGTCGGGGATTTGAAGCCATGAGAAGTCCGGGAGACCTGGACGCGTCGGGTAATGATGGAAGGCGAAAGGAGCACCCGAGATCCAGTAAGATTGAGAACCAGAATGTACCGCAGACCCACGGAACTTTGATCCTCGGGCGATCTCAACTTCTCTGGAATCCACGAAGTAATGGTCGGGGCTTCTTTTCCGGTGGATGCTTCTGACGCGCCCGATTCCAACGTGGACTGTGCCTTCGTGGTGAGAGGGAATCTGTGACCCTCGTCTCGTTGAGCAACGTGCTGGGGAGCATGGAGGTCGTGAAAGCCAGGGGCCAATTGGGAGGTGAAGCCAGGTCAAGCCTGTGGAATTGGGCCGTGGAGCGCTCGAGTAGGAGCGACATCCTGAATGTAACACTGCCCCGACTTGCCAGTACCAGAACGTAATTGTGCTATTTCCATCAGGGCCGTCTTAAAAACTGGGCAGAAACCGGGATGAGGATCAGATGTTCGTGCAAAGAAAGGCGTGGCTCATCCTGGTGCAGCAGAGGGAAGTCAGGAGGAAGGAAAAACAGACTGCGATGATGCAACAGTAGCACGCCTCCACGATGGCCCGGTGGGAGATCCCGGCTAATGGCCTTCCAGTTCTGAAATTCGTAGATAAAAAATAATACATGTTAAAAACTCGTCTCATCAGTAAGATCATAAACTGCATTGTTAAAGAAAGGTTTATTTATACAGACAAAAAAAATTCTAATAGGAAAGCCTGCGTTCAGGATAAAAGACCATTATGTAAGTTAGCACTTATATTCATCACTCTTTTGTAAAATAATCAGTCCACATACATCGTACACAACGTTACTAACACTTATGATTCCACTTAGTGTTAAAAAAAATTTTGAAATGCAATAATGTTTTTCCTTTCAAGGAATCAACATCCATACGCATATCTGACACACCCATACCCATAACATGTCATATCACATATCTTTTCAACACGCTCTCCACTGTGGCTTGTTTCACCGTGGACACTGTCCCTGGTCCCCCTTGCTGCGTTTTGTTTTCTCATTTTGTTATCATAGGCATTATCATCGAAGACACACTTCTTATAACTGCTTTTTTCAGTGTTCTTTGATGTGTTGAAAAGGGTCATACTACTAGGGCTGTCCACCGACGCGTCCTCTCAACCCTGTCCTCCCTGTGTGGGCTGAGTCTGCAACATATACACCACCAAGAGCAAAGTTGCTAATAACAAGATATTGCGTAATTTTTTCTATTTTGATGGCGATTTGCCTTTAGTATTCCTTATTTAGACCGAGTGTCACACTGAAATGACTTCTGGATATATATTTTTTAGAGTCGGAGCTTAAACACCGAGAATACATCACACGTCCTAAACGTTTTTTGATCTTCTGTAATTTTGTTTCGGCACAGAGCAGTCGAGACAACATTTCCATCTTTTCTCGGGGTGCCAGACTACCCAGCCAAGGGAACAACAAGGCCGAAAATCACTTCAGACAATCCCAGAGAGGAGTAAACCAGCAAGCGTTTTTAAACCCAGCGAACGGACTGCGCGAGCACTGCTTCTGGTGGGCGATGCCTCCTGTCTGCAGAGGGTCATGCGGAGGGCTTCCAGCACGGATGTTGCGTGTAGTGCAAGCCAGGACGAACACTGTTGCCCTCACTCTATCAGGATCTTCTCGCTTTGAAGGTCCTTCAGGTACCCGGTGTTGCATCATACCAGTCCAAATTCTCATATTTTCCTACAGGGACATTTGGTTTTTGGCTATGTGGGCATACCTCATTCTCACGAGGAGGTGACTACAGATGATCGAAGATGAGAGTTGCATACCTCCTCAATTATATAGTATTATTGTATTTAAGCGACACATTACTAAATAATTTTTTTCTTTAAACCGTTACTTCTCTTTGACATCGGGATTCGCAAGGCCAAAAATGCTCACGTTATATTAAAGTGGCTTAATATGTTCGTGTCACCTTGAAAGGATGACTCTAACTGTTGCACTGATACGCTTTCGCCTCATAGGAAGAATGAAACTCTGGAATCCTAAGCTGATACCAGCGTGAACACAAGAGTCGCAGTTTTCTATTTGTAACATTCTACCTGCTTTTCGAGCAGCTTTTTTACGTCACACTTGATTATGTAATGTAAAGGGAAGCGAAATAAATAAG
>NC_051413.1:2176936-2177483 GCF_015228065.2 Penaeus monodon
TTTCCCCTTCTACACTACGAACAAAGATCCGCGCACTCAATGCTTCCCAAAGAACAGGTTTTGCGAGTTTCGATCTTGTATTTGCAGACACTTCTGTATAGTGATACGTTATATTATCCTCAAGGGAACAAGGGCGTGTTATACGACTTGTCCTCTCTCGCATAACAATAGGTTGGGATCTTAATCCTAATACTATACTTGGATCTGTTGAATGAATAAAAATACGGGAACGTTTTTTCGTTAATGATACTATTACTTCATTATCATCTCCGTTGCATCATTTCATTAATCATTATTGTTGATATTAGTAATACTAGGGCAGTATATCATTATGCATTAATAATTATCATAATCTTATAACAGACACAAAATAAAGAACTAAAAAATATACAGAGAAAAAAGGCAAAAGACAAGGTTGATGATAATGGCAACGTTGAAGTTTACTCACAATAATTTTTTTTTTTTATGAATACGAAATTATAGCAAACACCTTTCTCTGACAATCTCTCTCTTATACGCCACACACATACTAATCTCCTACGTATGA
>NC_051413.1:2177567-2177710 GCF_015228065.2 Penaeus monodon
ACTTATATATACACCTATCTTTCTCTTCAAAGAAGCCATTTCCTTCCTTAAAATCTATCTACATTCTTAATCAGCACACAGTCGTTGGAAGATGTAACAGCAGTTGGTAGGTATCCACTGTTGAATCTTTCCTCAGTTAGATA
>NC_051413.1:2178135-2178211 GCF_015228065.2 Penaeus monodon
TGTCATTGGAACTAAACCAAATAAAACTGACTCTGAGTGAACTGAACTAAACAATATTCGAATTTAACTTCCTTAC
>NC_051413.1:2178237-2178546 GCF_015228065.2 Penaeus monodon
GTTATGTTAGCCCGACGAAAAAAGAAAATCACGATCATTCGCGTTTTGCGACGAAGCTTCCATGATGATAATGTGATTTTTGTTGATCTATTTATACACCCACATCATGAAACTAATACATCACCATATAAATTTTTTCCTAAAATAACAGACACAAGCGGCCATGGAATTTGTTAAATAGGGAGTTACACCCTTGTGGTTACGAACACTAGGAAAAATGCTGACGTCATTTTTCAGATTTATACCAGTACGAGGTGATTTTGTGGGCTACGGGAAGTATCACCTTGCTGTCCTTTGCCTCTCGTATGT
>NC_051413.1:2179595-2179844 GCF_015228065.2 Penaeus monodon
TTGAAAGTAGGTATGATTAATTAGAAAGACGTAATAAGAGGAGGCAAAAAGGAATTTTCGGGTGCTGATAACAAGAACTTATTTATAACAAAGACATCCGTAAAGACGTCGGGGTACAATGAGCACCAAGAAGCAGATCATAAAGATAAAGTGATGAGGCAGAGGGTAAAGTATGACGGAATGAAAAGCAGAATTGGAGAAAAGGCGCAAAATGATACGAAAAGAGAAGATTGGGATGTTTTGGGCCAC
>NC_051413.1:2179979-2180346 GCF_015228065.2 Penaeus monodon
TTAAATTTAACGGAATTCCGAAGGATGCTTAGTAGAATTATAAAACGACGAAATATCGAAGAATAGTATAAAGGTTAGGAACCATTTCTACATTTATACGAGGTCTTAAAACAATGGTGCGCATATCTACCTAAAACTTAATTATGACAAAGGAAAGAACGTCGTAAGAAACAGATCAAAGAGGAATGAGAGAACTGAAAAAAACAAGCATTAAATGTTAAGATCAATTGCATTCTAAGAGTCAACTTTGCAATTTGTTCAGATCTAACAAATCCCGTTGGAATCAATGTAAACATATTCAAACTAGTTAATACTTCTTAACAAACTTGTTTTAATACCTGACATTGCACAGAGTGCAACGAAGAGG
>NC_051413.1:2180383-2180472 GCF_015228065.2 Penaeus monodon
CACGAAGAATATGTAGAATCAAGTCACGTGACTGAAGATTCGAAAGTGGAAGTGTAGAAATGAAAAGTTCACCTTCACGCAAAAGAGGG
>NC_051413.1:2182119-2182608 GCF_015228065.2 Penaeus monodon
CAACCTTACTAGTTCATCACCTCAGTATGACCAACCCCACGATCCTCCTAGGTGGGGTGGTCCTCACTGAAACTGCTGCCTTCATTGGTTCAAGATTTTAAATCTATTTTACTTTGTGTATTTTGTTGTTGGTGGTATGATTTTTTATTACCATTGGCTATTGTTGCTACTGCGGTTATCATCCATTCTCAGTGTTATTATCAGTATTACTATTTTGATGTTGTTATTCTGATGTTAACCGTTGTTATTCTGATTCATATTTATTTTTCCCCAACGTTATTATTGTTATCACTTTCTAAAGGCCCGGCCACACGAAATGCATTCACCTGTCTTACATTTCCATCGCACTGTTTTTTTTGCATTTTTTCTTACTTCCCCCAAGAGTATGAAATCGCGGCAAGCACAAACGCAATGACATCTTAGGCAGGCATACTACAAAACAAGTAGGTTTTGATAGTTATAACGTAATTTCGTTTTCATTTATATTGT
>NC_051413.1:2182729-2183009 GCF_015228065.2 Penaeus monodon
TGTGAAACATAAGTATGAATAGAAAAAAGAAAAGAATTTCCTGTTTGCTTTCTCGCACACTTTTTTTACGCCACATCATGGAGACAGAAATTTAAATTATCATAATTATCCAACATCATTGGGCCATTATCACTATTATTTGTCCTTCGGTTCGTTACTATGACTAACAACCACATCACAATTAGGACTGCCTGTATTCATGCACTCTATCATTAATGATATCCTTATCGTACACAGTTCATTTTACGTGACTTATGTCTGAAAGGTTCGGATCAACATG
>NC_051413.1:2183102-2183829 GCF_015228065.2 Penaeus monodon
AAAATATTTATTGGCACACAAATTTATTGAGAGGCACGTTTTAACATATAAAAAGATGAAGCAACATAATCAATCATAATCGGTCACATGCATTATTCATTTTGACTAGTGCTAACCATGAACAAATTACAGGTATGCTCCTTGATGTAAAACTTGTATCTTTTAAATAGGTTTATCATCCCACCCATATAAGCCAGTCAGTTAATCAGGGTACCTGTCCATTTCATTCTACATTCTATCCTGTTTACTTGTTATAAAATCTATTTGTTATTTAATAGCGGTACTTCTTATCTAATGTTCACATATACTCAAAGGGTCTTTCCAATACTCCCTTCTTGTGATTTAACAGTTGATGTTCCTGTGTTAATGGGCCACACTCATTTCTGTCCACTTCATTCTTCTTAATTTCATGTTCCATTTCACTTACTTATTTAACCTTTTATTGCTTGTTTGTTTGTTCACATTTTACAAATTCATCGTCTACCCCAACCTGCTCGTCTCTGTCTTCATCGTTTTCTTCACAGCTTCTCGCCGGGGTCATACTCCATCAAGAGAATCCACAATGTCCAACAAATGGCCGTCTTGTCTCATTCTGTGAATTGAACACTTTGTCCACAGTGAAGTATGCGTTGTTTTGATCTCAGTAATGGTTGTATGTCAGTTAGATTATATTTTTTATTCATTTATCTATTATATTTTTTTAATATCCTGTCTAGTCATTCTCAGT
>NC_051413.1:2183851-2186749 GCF_015228065.2 Penaeus monodon
GTGATAAATTCCATAACCTATTGTTTTCCTAATTTCAATCATACAAAACCCACACATGTTTAATCTTGATAAACTGTATATCCGAACACTGGTCACATTCTGCTCTAAATCCGAGAACAGACACAGAGATGAAGGATTGGCGAGAGATGAAATGTTACTCAGGCAAAACATGATACATTCTGTCCGCGAAATCGGGTTGAACAAAAATCTCACACAAAATAGAAAATGATCTTTTTTATGCATCATATGGTAAACGCAACCACTGCCATGTCATAAGCGGAGTGAGAAAATTACACGAGACACGAAGCTAACTTTCCTTCGTCGAATAGGCATCACTGACATCCCAAGCAATCGATCGTTAGGTTTCTCTGTGCTCGTTGAGTCGAATTACCAATCCGAAGCGCGTTGTGTCTGGTGAGGCACGAGTATCTGTTAAACACCACACCCTCGTCTTCAGCGTAGTCACATGGCCTCGTGCAAGGTCGCTAGGGGCAACAATGACTCAACTTCTTAATCTGTCGCGTTCCGCAGGATAGGTGATTTATTAGTAGGTACGGAAGTAGGGGGAAGGCCTGAGTCACGGAAGGCAGGAGAATGAGTCGGGAAAATGAATAGGTCGGTCGGTGCTGGAAGGAAGATGAATGTTGTCGCAGAGGACGAAATTTGTGACAGGAAGACAAGCGGAATTTCGTCATCTTGCGTCGGATGGGAAAGAGAGAAAAGAAGAATTTTCGGAGTTAAAGAAGTGGGAGAGATGGCGGATGGAGAGGAAAGGCGGAGAGGTGGAGTCGGATGACGGAGGATGAATAAATGACGAGGAGGAATCGGTTGACGGAGGGAGAAAGTCTATACAGAAGAAACAGAAGAGGAGTCGATGACAGAAGCTGGAACCGAGGAGAATAAAACTGATCGTAAAAGAGATGTCGGGGTCCACTAAGATGGTGGGGAGGCTGCTGCAGCAGCGGAAGAACAGGAGACGACGATAATGTAGAGGAGAGGGAAAGAGACACTAGATCTCCCTTTATCTGATGTTATAGGACTCTTCTAACCTTCACTCTTACAGATGACCTTCTTCGTGATGATGTTGGGGGCGATGGCCCCTTGAGGAACTGTGGGTAGGTATGTACTGCCGGTACCCGAAGGATCCTAACCAATAATAGGATATCCTGAGGAGGAATATAAGGAGTTCCCTGTCCTAATATCACTATCCCACTGACGAGACAATAAGGGACGGATTATCTGGGTACTCGGAGAGGATACTAGAAAATGTAGACTGTGCTGATAACCAGGACTTGATACAACCAGGTAGTATTTCACTGCGGACGACGAACGAGGAGCCAGGTGTGTCGGCCGCTGGAGAACTAGGTCGTCACGCCTCACACGAAAGCGAGTGGGGATTCCTGAATATCGAGAGACAAGGATGAATATGATAAAATGTTAAAACGGTTTATATGGCTAAAAACAGAAATATAAATACTATAGACTCGCCTTATGATTTATTTTGTGTCTGGGATTTTTTCATTATGGTTCATGCACAAAATTAACAAAGATATACACAATTATACGTACAAAATCTCCCAACATCTCCCTTCTCAACCGCACTAATGACATAAATCATGAACGTAGCACTTTCCTTTACCTGATTTTTTTTGTGTGCATGTTCAGCGGGTTCGTACACCGCCCGCCCGCTCTCTCTTGACGCGTCGTGATCTTGCTCTGTAACTTTCCTCGCGTTGAAATACTTCGTCAGGCACGTCAGGAATCCTCTCGGCGGTGTTTCCTCAAAGCGTGGCGAAAAGGATCTGTTCTTTTGGGTCTAATTACTAGGCTCCTCCGCGCGTGCCGTCTCAATGAAGCTGTATTGTGGCACTAACACACTGAAGAGCGAGGCAGCTGATAACAGGAGAGCTGCGTGTTCGATTCATTATTTTTTTCTTTCACATCGAGAAGATGACTTAATTGTTTATTGTGTAGTTGGTATTAGTTACAGCCAAGGAGTTATTTGGATGAGATTTAATGTTAGAGGTTTTATATTAAGATGTAACTTGAATTAGGCTCTCAAATATTTCGGTGAACGTTCAAATGCTAGTTCTTTCTCTCTATCCTTTTGGCTGTAACTCATAAATTAAAAAAAAAATCTCTTTTTCTCTTATATCCAAAGTGCAAGATTTTTCAATTATCTATGTGTCAAAATTCAAGCCAAAAAAAAAAATAAGTTCGCATGTTATTCAACAGCCTTAGAAAAGGCTCACCTGACCCTTTTCTCTGATGGAATTGAGTCCGTGGACAACCGCGAAGGAGGCAGAATGCCGTGCGAAGCGGATGAGACGAAAGCGACCACTGCGCCGCTTCCTTCCTCCGCCTCCCCTTGCCCATGCGGTCGGCGCCAGGGTTTCCTATGTTGCAATCGTAGCTTCCTTCTTCCAGTTTCTTCCCACTCGTTCCAAGCAGATACGAGGTTCATGAAGGGTATGCTATATAGTGTCTTACGGGATATACCCTTCGAGTCGTGAAAGCGTTTGAGGTTCTTCTGGTTGTAGTGGAAAGAGTTTTATGAAACTTGACATTTGGCTGACACTGCCAAGTTCATTTACCGTTTAACACTGCAAGATAGGCCTCGCATGCAACGACTATCAACTGTTCATTTATTTTTGTTGTTGGTTTCTTATTTCTAGAATGTGAAAAAGTTATGTATTTTTGCTATCAGCTTGTAACGCTTAAAGGTGTATACAATTTGTCATAGCCTATACGTGCATATTTTATTGGAGTATACCCTTCTCTATCTATTTGTATTTGCGCGTGAAATAGATGTGTTTGTTTTTTATCTAAAGAACGATTCACCTCACTCGACCTGTTACATTTTAAAATCTTCAGTTCTGTAGTTTCGAGACGATCTTT
>NC_051413.1:2187000-2187146 GCF_015228065.2 Penaeus monodon
CGTTGTATACAGAACAACACTCAATTTAACAGATGGACTTTTTGCTTTATGCATAGTCTATGTCAAAGGCTAATGCTATTCTAAAACTGATGTAATAAATGAAGGACAAGGAAATTCTTTACATTTCTAGTGTGGCGTATAGTATA
>NC_051413.1:2187917-2188224 GCF_015228065.2 Penaeus monodon
GAATTTTAAGAAAGCATAGTCTCACTTTTAGACCACAATGTTTTTATCACTTAAACTAAAAATCTGCATTATTGCTCTGTATTAAATCTCTGCCTCTCCGGTTCCATTTAAAATCGTCTTGATGATTTAGACTGATTTATGCTCTTAGTTACGGATTATACATATCCATCCCATTACCCTGCATTTTTAACATTATATTTCTATAGTGTATGTCACCTTCGTATTTAGCATCGGTTGCTGTATGTAATTCAATATGCTCAAACACACATATACGGGCCTATATCTGTCCATGTATCTAATCTACCTG
>NC_051413.1:2193936-2194042 GCF_015228065.2 Penaeus monodon
CATCTGCCGTGCCACCTGCCCTTACCACCTGCCTCATAAACTCACCGAAATAATTCCGCGTGTATATTTTGCTGTGGCATCTTCACACAAGCTCTCTCGTGCGTCT
>NC_051413.1:2194549-2194771 GCF_015228065.2 Penaeus monodon
TGAGATTTAAGAAGAAACATAACATACACAAGAAGATAACAAACATAATTAATACAAAATAAGAGCAATTGAAATCTCACGAGAGTTTAATGCAGTACTAACAAATGATATGATGAACAACTTGGATGACGACGAAAAAGTCTTGCAGCGTAATAACAAACATGACACAAAAGAAAAACATACACAAGTCCACAGAACAGAAAGAATACAATTACACAACAT
>NC_051413.1:2195621-2195781 GCF_015228065.2 Penaeus monodon
GTCCTGTATGCAGCTGAGAAATGCTTACGAATCGCGTAATGGCCGTTTACGTTTAGGCTTTACGAGGATTTGCAACACTGTCAATTAATATATGACGATCAGAAAAAAATTATGTTGAATTAGAGATAAGATTCCACACTCTGATTCTAAAAATAAGTTT
>NC_051413.1:2196086-2196292 GCF_015228065.2 Penaeus monodon
CTTTACAAAAAGAATCTCAAACTGGTAGACTATATCAATAACAGTTATCTAGAAATAAAAGACCAGTTGTCTCATCCTTTCAATATATAATTTTCCCATTTTTTTCTCACCTTACATCAACTACAGCAACACCAGAGAAAAGAAAACGAGACGAAGTATTAGAAAACGTCGAGATGGAGTCACGTGACAGGCAAAGCGGAATTCTT
>NC_051413.1:2196325-2196440 GCF_015228065.2 Penaeus monodon
AGTGTCTGGATAACAGTGAAGACCTAAGGCTGTCTCGTTCCCTTCATGATAGCCATAACAGGAAAACTTTCGTGTATAAACTTCGAAGCAAAAGACTGCACATGTTACGAATGTT
>NC_051413.1:2196588-2197052 GCF_015228065.2 Penaeus monodon
TAAATCGTCACACCACGCTCTACCATGCAAATAGATTTTTATAAATTTATCATTTTTTTTTTAGTATCACACCTTGTTTAAGAGATAAACAGATGTTTTTCTTTTTAACGAGTTAAAACAAAATAAAGAAAAAAATCCACACAATTTTATCCCTTTTTATCTACCTACGTTCTACGTTTCACACAAACCACGTGGTGTTCCTGAGAGCCAGCACACTATCCGCTTTTTCCATCTCTTATCCGCCCCGATCCAGTAAACCAAGGAGATTAAACAGCGCTCTTAAACGTACAGTATATACAGGTAAACAGACCCCCCTTTCTCTCCTACGCGTTATTCCGAGAAATCACGTAAACACTAAACAACTCCTTAAAAAAATTATTGCATGAAACAAAGAATAAAGGAGAGAGATCATCAGTCCTGGACTTAAAAAGCGGAGGAGGATGGCGGAAATGTTGGGGGGGAGT
>NC_051413.1:2197560-2197719 GCF_015228065.2 Penaeus monodon
CTTTATTCTACTTTGACAAGTTTATTGAGACAAAAGCTTAGATCTCAGAAGGACGAGGTAACTTGCGATATCCTCACCCCTATCATAAGTCCCTGTGTGGGCTCACATATCACATGCAAAACATGTTAATAAATGAGAATATGTAAATGTGAGTTAGAG
>NC_051413.1:2197974-2198114 GCF_015228065.2 Penaeus monodon
GAAAACTGAATGTCGGAGGGAACAGCAAAAGGAAGAGCAAAAAAGGGTAGAAGCGATAGAGAATGATAAAAAGATCAAAGCAACGATTCGGCGAAGCGATCCCGTGAATGATTTAGCGAGATGAAAGAGAACAAACAAGG
>NC_051413.1:2198306-2198590 GCF_015228065.2 Penaeus monodon
GTCGAAACGGTTCGGTCAAAAACAGTTTATAAAAACACAACTGAAATAGTAAAAAACAAAAGTAAAAAATAAAAATAACTTTACAAAAAGAATCTCAAACTGGTAGACTATATCAATAACAGTTATCTAGAAATAAAAGACCAGTTGTCTCATCCTTTCAATATATAATTTTCCCATTTTTTTCTCACCTTACATCAACTACAGCAACACCAGAGAAAAGAAAACGAGACGAAGTATTAGAAAACGTCGAGATGGAGTCACGTGACAGGCAAAGCGGAATTCTT
>NC_051413.1:2198623-2198738 GCF_015228065.2 Penaeus monodon
AGTGTCTGGATAACAGTGAAGACCTAAGGCTGTCTCGTTCCCTTCATGATAGCCATAACAGGAAAACTTTCGTGTATAAACTTCGAAGCAAAAGACTGCACATGTTACGAATGTT
>NC_051413.1:2198902-2199360 GCF_015228065.2 Penaeus monodon
AAATCGTCACACCACGCTCTACCATGCAAATAGATTTTTATAAATTTATCATTATTTTTTTAGTATCACACCTTGTTTAAGAGATAAACAGATGTTTTTCTTTTTAACGAGTAAAACAAAATAAAGAAAAAAATCCACACAATTTATCCCTTTTTATCTACCTACGTTCTACGTTTCACACAAACCACGTGGTGTTCCTGAGAGCCAGCACACTATCCGCTTTTTCCATCTCTTATCCGCCCCGATCCAGTAAACCAAGGAGATTAAACAGCGCTCTTAAACGTACAGTATATACAGGTAAACAGACCCCCTTTCTCTCCTACGCGTTATTCCGAGAAATCACGTAAACACTAACAACTCCTTAAAAAAATTATTGCATGAAACAAAGAATAAAGGAGAGAGTCATCAGTCCTGGACTTAAAAAGCGGAGGAGGATGGCGGAAATGTTGGGGGGGAGT
>NC_051413.1:2199861-2200020 GCF_015228065.2 Penaeus monodon
CTTTATTCTACTTTGACAAGTTTATTGAGACAAAAGCTTAGATCTCAGAAGGACGAGGTAACTTGCGATATCCTCACCCCTATCATAAGTCCCTGTGTGGGCTCACATATCACATGCAAAACATGTTAATAAATGAGAATATGTAAATGTGAGTTAGAG
>NC_051413.1:2200358-2200700 GCF_015228065.2 Penaeus monodon
GAAACTGAATGTCGGAGGGAACAGCACAGGAAGAGCAAAAAGGGTAGAAGCGATAGAGAATGATAAAGAGATCAAAGCAACGATTCGGCGAAGCGATCCCGTGAATGATTTAGCGAGATGAAAGAGAACAAACAAGGAAGCAAAAAGCAGAAGAAAATAAAACAGAAAAGGAGGATGCGAAGCAGAGGAAGAAAGAAGTTGGGTGGGAAATGGCGGATGATAAGGAACTGATGATTAAATAGAATAGATTAAGGACATCCTGTGTGACACACTCGGGATAGCAGAACCAAAAGGTAAATAAAAAAAGGTGTACGAAAAAAATATATGTTAAAAGCATGCAAC
>NC_051413.1:2201241-2201357 GCF_015228065.2 Penaeus monodon
GGAATACGAAAATAACACGGCTTAAAACACCCCAACCGGAGGCAGGAGAAGGACAGCCGTAAGTCTAATTACATCTCGCGTGTTAGCATCTTCATCGCGCGAATAATTATCACAAT
>NC_051413.1:2201768-2201841 GCF_015228065.2 Penaeus monodon
CAAAGTTCTCAAACAACGCCTTATAAGGAAGTCTTGCTTGCGACACTCTGCACAGACCGGCAAGAACTGGAAG
>NC_051413.1:2201915-2202132 GCF_015228065.2 Penaeus monodon
TGAGGCGGAGAGGAAGGGAGGGGAAAGGGGGAAGGAGGGAGAGGGAGGGGAAAGAGGAAAGAGGGAGGGGATGAGGGGGAAGGAAGGAGGGGAGGATAGGCAGAGAGGCAAAGGGAAAGGGAGGAGGAAGGGGGAGGGAGAGTGAGGGAGAGATAGGGGGAGAGGAGGGGAGGGAAGATAATGCAATTCGGCCACAAAGCGCATAACAGCACATGAG
>NC_051413.1:2202440-2202550 GCF_015228065.2 Penaeus monodon
TGACGCCTCATCAAACAACAGCCACGCATTTCAAACTTGTCATCCGCGCGTCATCCGCCTGACAAAGTAGCGCGAACTCTGTCATCGCGGCAGACTTGGTAATATAGCAT
>NC_051413.1:2202834-2202922 GCF_015228065.2 Penaeus monodon
CCATTCAGCCATTTCTTCCCCTTTCCTATCTATCTCCAATTCCTCCCATTCTTGACAACAAATAACCTTCTGTCACACCGTCAAACTG
>NC_051413.1:2202971-2203116 GCF_015228065.2 Penaeus monodon
TATTTCAACAGCAAGGGGTACGATTCCAATCTCATTCACACCCTTATTTGCACGCTTCATCCTTCCCGGTATGACTTTTCACCCTTACCAATCTCTTAAAAGATTTTAAAAAGTTGACAGGAATTCAGGCGGTGGCATCCTCACC
>NC_051413.1:2203651-2203794 GCF_015228065.2 Penaeus monodon
CCCTTATGCACACAATAAAAAAGGGTGCGAATAAGAAGGGGAAAAAAAATCTCGGGAGGCCAGACAAGGGAGGCGTGAGAACCGTGCCTGCGATGGATGACCTGTAGCCTCGACTCGAAAGGCATTGCGTAAGAAAAGGAGGA
>NC_051413.1:2204118-2204493 GCF_015228065.2 Penaeus monodon
GCAGAACACGATCGATTGCTGTAATATCACTATGCAATCGATGTTTTAAATAATTCCTCGATTATTTTTATTCCTTTCTTGTCTCTCTCTTACAATTCTTTTTTTTTTCTCTCTTTTTTACTCGACATCCATCCTCTAACCCTTAATCACCCCTACACCCCCTCTTCCCCACATTCTTTCTCTCTCCCCTTCCCCCTCTCTCCCTCTCCTCTCCCTTCCCCCCACCCCATCTTCACTCCCTTTACTCCCTCCCTCCCTCCCTCCCTACCTACCTCCCTCCCTCCCGTTTCTCCACCCTCACTCCCCTTTCCCTCCCTCCCTCCCTACCTCACTCACGTTTCTTCACCCTCACTCCCTCTTCCTCCCTCTCTTTAT
>NC_051413.1:2204519-2205052 GCF_015228065.2 Penaeus monodon
ACTCTCGTTTCCCACCCCTTCGCCCTCTCATTCCTTCTCGTTTCCCACCCTCCTTAACCCCTCACCCCCTCATCTCTTCATTCCCTCATCCTCCTCACTCCCCCTTTCATTCCCTCCCGTTTTCCACCTCCCTCCTTCCACCCCTTCCCTTTCTCACCCTTCCCACCCTCCTAACCCCCTCCCCCTCCTCACCCCCACGCTCTCACCCCCTCCCCCTCCTCACCCCCACGCTCTCACCCCCTCCCCCTCCTCACCCCTCACCCTCCTAACCTCCTCCCCCCACCCTCTCACCCCCTCCCCCCTCCCCTCCTCGTACGCTGTATGAGTCACCGTCACCAGAGGAGGAAGTCAACCAATCATTCCCTGCTAACCGTCTGTCGCATCACCTCCCCCCCTTCCCCCCCTTGATAACCTCCCCCTTCCCCTCCCTCCCCCCCTCTTTTCCTCCTAACCCTCCTGTCCCGTCCTTTCCCAAACATTCTTTACTTGGTTTAATTCCTTTTATTCATGTTTCTTCCATACCCCTTTTACAT
>NC_051413.1:2205399-2205476 GCF_015228065.2 Penaeus monodon
CTCCCTCTACCCTCCCCCTCGCAGCCTGTATCCCTTCCTGTCTATTATCCTCATTCTCTGATCGACGTCGACCTCGC
>NC_051413.1:2206085-2206193 GCF_015228065.2 Penaeus monodon
ACACGACTTTGCAAACCCCCCACGCACGCACACTCAAACAACCGCACACCGGTAGTTTCCTGCCCAGCTACCTACACCACACATTCTCCTTCCCACAACACATGCGTC
>NC_051413.1:2206528-2206658 GCF_015228065.2 Penaeus monodon
TATGTTAAATGGGGGGGGGGGCGTAGTAAGGGGTTAAGTAGATACTGTGAAGGAGAGACTTGAGCGATCTCCTATATTCTTCGTATCCACTATATTCTTTCTCATATTTTCTTCTGGCTCTTGTTTTGTG
>NC_051413.1:2206705-2206801 GCF_015228065.2 Penaeus monodon
CCATATTGCTTTTATTCTTGCATACACATTTTTGGTAATCTAACAGGATGGAAAAAAGGTAGAGATAGACAGTGACAAAAAGACTATATACATTAT
>NC_051413.1:2207098-2207374 GCF_015228065.2 Penaeus monodon
TAAGTGTGAATGTGAGTGCAAGTGTGCGTATGTGCACGTGCCTGCCAGTGTGCGCGTCCCAAGTAATCTGACGAAGTGAGATCGACACCCAAACGGGAAATATCAATTTAGTCCAAATCAAACTCCAGCCAGCGTAATCTGGCTATAATCCGGTCTCCTCGAGAGCTAACTTCGCCAGACCTTAATTACCAATAAACCAATTGGCTCAGAAAACGGACCGAATCCCATCCGCCAAAATCCTCAACTGCAAATGAAAACAGAAGACAATCTGCTCCT
>NC_051413.1:2207485-2208298 GCF_015228065.2 Penaeus monodon
CCCACAAAAGACAATTTGAGGCTACAAAAAGACAATCGGATCCTACAATTACGAGAAAAGCCCTCCAAATTCGCCCGCACAGAGAGGGAAGAAAACAAAAGAGGATCGCATAATAGGGGATCACGGAGAATGCTTTTGTTTACGTTTACTCTTATACTCAACGATTAGTAATGCACTTGACTTTTATGAGACTTCTAGTGGTGAATTATTGCTGAGGTTCCGCATATCCTGTTCTTTTTCTATTTCAATTGTTATATTTCTTTAAGATAATAATAATATTGGTAATGGTCGTGAAACGACCATACCAATATTATTATTATCATAATTACCATGTAATTATATCATAATTACCATGTATAAATAATTACAGTAAAAACACAAACTGTAAAATTGTGGCAACGAAAAAAAATATATATTATCCTAAGAAAGTTATAATCACTATCAAAATAAAAGTAGCTCTCATTATTACTATATAATAATAACAATTTAACAACTGTTATCATCAAAATCGCCGTTACCACTACTGCTAATTGCACTAACAACTAACATGGTACTTACATTACCGTCAAGTCGTTACTCTCCTCTCTCTTTCTCTATCTACGCTTTCCTTTTTCATTCTGTTTCCTCCCTTCCCTTCCATTGCCTCTCTCCCTTCCACCCCTTTTCTCGCCTCCCTTATCCTCTGTCTCACTCGCTTACCATTCCTCTCCTTTCTCCTGCCTCCCTCTTCTCTTCTTGCCTCTTTTCCTCGCCCTTCCCCGTTCTCTTGCTTTCTTCTTTAAGATGTTCTACACTTTTCTTGCCTGGATTTGC
>NC_051413.1:2208503-2208903 GCF_015228065.2 Penaeus monodon
TGCTTGCAAAGACCCAGATAAGCACGGATGACTCACGAGAATGCAACACGCTAGCTAGTTCTCTCTGCTAGCGCTTATGGGTGTCTGTTCACGTGTTTAATTTTCTGACTCAGCCCAGCACTTTCGTTTGCTCTGCTCCGTGGTGGATATGGCGGAGTGTGCTGAACTCCGCGATTTTTTTTATTGTTTTTTTTTTTATTATTATTCATTTATTTATATGTTCGTTTCCGCATTTTATGTTTGTTCTGTGGATTAATTTATTCGTTGTTATTTTTTTATTTGCTTGTTCGTTTATTTGTATTTATTTTGTGGATTAATCTGTTGTTTCGTTGGGGAATCTGATAGGTTCCTGCAGAGTTAAGGAATGGTAGGGAGAAAAATAATGCGTAATGAAGAAGGA
>NC_051413.1:2208988-2209505 GCF_015228065.2 Penaeus monodon
AAGCAAACAATAGAGGGGGAGAAAGGCGTCTGTGCGTGTGTGTAAATAGGAAGTAAGAGAAAGAGTTGAAATCTAAACAAAAAGCATTGTTCAGTCACCACATTCCTAACATTTAGGTGAAAGTTAGCTTTATTTATATACTTTAACAGTTCACGAAGGCTACAAATGTTCTACAGACCCGTCACTTCATGTTCAAAACAGGCATATTCTTTGTTACATTAAACTCTTTCCTCCTTTATTTTAAATCAAGATATCTAAGCTCATTACCAGCGTCATTCACCACACCAAGCTCACGGTCTTAAAAGCCTCTAAACCAAGTAAATTTCGAAGCTTCGAAACTCCATCATCTTAAGACTTTTCGGAACCCCGAAACTCTCGAAGTCTCAGACCACAAAGTTTAAAAACTATTAAGGTACAGTTTAGATCCAAGGCAATAAACCCCCCACACACTGCATTACAACAGAACCACATAAGATTCGTAACATTCTTCATACTTATACTCTCCAAAAGGAAGGGG
>NC_051413.1:2209546-2210169 GCF_015228065.2 Penaeus monodon
TCAGAACCTACCTTCTTGCACCACACGTTGGTTCACTCTCGCGTCTGGACAGATGCTCCTTTGCTGATCTCTTGTCCACCACACTTGGGCCACTTTGAAGCCAACACACCATTATTATGCCTAAAAGAATATGAGCTACTCCCACAGCCGTTATAATTTTGCATATCGAGGCACGTGACATTTTGACGTGCGTGAGAGTCTGTTTGTCTCGCTTGGAGGTTCGGCTCATGGGGTCGAGTGTTTCAGGTCACTTTTCCTATGCATTTGGAATAAAGTTATACCTATTCATAAAACTTCTTCTCTTTGTTCATTAAGCTGTGGAACAAGCACACGAAAATTAACATGTTTAAACTTCTTGGCCGATCGCATGTAATAAGTTACAGAAGGAGGGAATGCAACATAGTTGGTGTTAAGTACCTGGCCTGCCGAATTAGATACTAACAACCATTCCGTATATTTCATTTCGTTGTATCCAGCTTTCCCACCTTATTCCACCTACATACATCTATACGTCGCCGATTACCATTTTCTACAATTCCAGGACCATACTTCTGATTTTTTTTTCTACGGGTATAAATAGGAAAGGGAGGGGGGGGGGGTATCTGGATAAGTGGTCTTTCAGA
>NC_051413.1:2210694-2210913 GCF_015228065.2 Penaeus monodon
TTTTTCCTGTTGCAGTCTTTTGCATCTATTTACTGCTTTTTTACTGCTACTCAATCGTTATCTTCTGTCCTCTTTTCTCCACCTTAATGTATACTTTTATCTCCATATCGTAATTTTTTCTGTCTATTCTGTTACCACATTAATTCTTGTTCTATTTTCTTTTAGTAAGTGTGTCATAAAAAGGTAATGAAACAATCGTTTGACTTTTTTTCTCGCTTG
>NC_051413.1:2211018-2211950 GCF_015228065.2 Penaeus monodon
CTCCCCCCCCCTCCCTCTCTCCTCCGTTTCTTCCCATCACATCTTCTTCTCTTGAACTCTTAATCCCATCTTTGCATTACAAGGATACTTCATAATGTTATCGAAACCATATATCGCTTTAAATAACTCTCTATCCCCAGTTTCTCTACTCAAGTTTTCTTCTCATCCCATGAATCATTCTCCTCATCCCCCCCCCCCACCATCCCTGTCTCATCATAATCATCTGCATTAAGCATTCGGGGGGAAAATACCGTTGATTTTTCCACGCTGCTTCCAGTATCTCTTTTTTTTGCTTCATACTATCACTATTTTATCCGTGTCATAACTTCCTTTTCCCTTTGCAAACAAAAAATCTGAGGAAATTTTTATTCGAGAAGAAGACTGCATAAAATAAGAAAAGCTATTTTATATTAAATAATCTCCACATCCCATTCTTCCTCCTAGTAAGTTTTATTTCAATACCATGAATTCACTATACACCATCATCCCCCCCCCCCCCACCATCCATGTCTCATCATAATCATCATGCAATTAAAGCAATCAGAGGAAGAAGGGGAGAAAAAAATAACCGTTGATTTTTCACGCTAGCTTTCAAAGAATAATTACTTTTTTTTTTTGTAATGAGTAATACACATATTTTACCGGTGTGCATAACTTCCTTCCGTGCAGAGCAACCGCATACTGAAGGGATATTCATATATTCGCAGATTTAATAAACGAAGAAGAAAAAAAAATGAAGAAAGGATTATATGAAATATCAATCATATCAACACACAAATCACCATATTATTCTACATTAGTATTATTTTCAGCATTATAAAGCAATGAAAAATATTATTCAACTTAAGATATAAGATTATAAACCATCGGCAATCTATTAATTTCACACAAACACGTGCATAATATTCTTATAACCGAGACATTAACTAAAC
>NC_051413.1:2212403-2212828 GCF_015228065.2 Penaeus monodon
CAAATTATGCACAGTATAAACATACGTATTGAAAACATAACCTTGACCCTGCATTACAGCATTAGTCAAGGAACGAGAGACGAAATATAACTTTAGCGTGACGTAAGAGTGACACTCGGCAAAGGCATCTGCCAGTCCTGCAAAATCCACGTCTTAGATAACCATATGTTCGTTTTCGCTCATTATTATTCATCCCCACATGAACTAGAGGGAGGGAAGGGGGTAAAAATATAAAGAGAGAAATCCTACAAACTGCCTATTACCCTTTTAAGCAGTAATAACGGAAGCTTTAAGGAGCAATTATCGATTAATGATTAACGGTTTCATTTTGGGGTCACGTGAGATCAATATGACATTGATAGCCGTTCGTACGTCTGGCAGCGGGGTTAGCGGGGAAGGGGGCGTGGCCTTGACCCTGACGCTGG
>NC_051413.1:2213001-2213074 GCF_015228065.2 Penaeus monodon
AGCGGGGAGGTAAAAAAAATGCCGCATCATTCTCCTTTCGCCGCAAGGGTTATATCCAGGCTGGGTTGCAAGG
>NC_051413.1:2213217-2213407 GCF_015228065.2 Penaeus monodon
CCCTCCCCCTACTTCACCGAATGCGTGTTCGTGCAGACCCAGGAATCTGCAACGACACCGCACACAAGAAGAAACTACTTCGGGTGTGCTTATGGCATGCGTCAACGACTTCTATAATGAGTTTTGAATTTGTGAATCATAATGGCAAAAATGGCCTTGGTGATAACCTTTATTATCATTTCCTTCCGTT
>NC_051413.1:2213790-2213883 GCF_015228065.2 Penaeus monodon
TAACCCAAGCCGCTTTTTGGATAACCTTGAACCCAATATAGACAAGAACAAGTTTCCACCGAGGCCAAAAAACCCAGACTCTTTCCAGAATTT
>NC_051413.1:2213929-2214132 GCF_015228065.2 Penaeus monodon
CATTTTTTGCTCTTAACATCTGTGTCTAAAAATACTGTTTTCCATATGTTTATTTTTTTTACTTGCCTTTATATTACGATCGTTATGGAAATACTTATTAAATAAAGACTTTTAAGTTATTTATTTCTTGGAGATGAACTTTAGAAATGCAAAATAATAACAGAGGAGAATATAGGATAAGAAGAAGGTGTAGGAATACGCTG
>NC_051413.1:2214572-2214767 GCF_015228065.2 Penaeus monodon
ATGTTTTATTCAGGCATCTTAGCGCCGCCTCTAGGCACGGCCAACTTACCTGCGCTGAATGAATCATGGCGATTTTTTTAAAGGGAAAGGGAGAGCTCGAACGCAGGTACACTCCCCCCCCTCACCCCCCACATACACCTCTTTTGTCACTCGACCCAAAAAGGAAATTCCATTAGCTAAAGCCTTATCTTCGGT
>NC_051413.1:2215246-2215349 GCF_015228065.2 Penaeus monodon
ATTTACTAATTCCTCGATCCGCCTGCATTCCTCTCTCCAACGTAGCTTTGAGTAGATCAGCAAGAACCAGGCTTGTGTATGGAAATAATCGTCCATAGTCTTC
>NC_051413.1:2215817-2215964 GCF_015228065.2 Penaeus monodon
TCACAGCATCACCAGCCATGCCCTGAGACGCGGGGCCAAGCTGACGACTGGTCGGCAACAGGAACCTTGGCGAGACAGACTTACTTCTCAGACTGTCTGACGAAACCTCTTTCTCTCCTCCCTTACGAGGTGATGATGAGGTCCTTG
>NC_051413.1:2216201-2216568 GCF_015228065.2 Penaeus monodon
ACCTCCGCATAGCTCAACCTCAGCCGCTTAGCGAACACCACGGGGTAGTGGGGAAAAGGGGGGTGGGGGTGATGGAGGCGGGAGAAAGGGGGGGTGGGGAGTGGGAGGGAGGGAAATGTGGGAAGAGGAGGGAGGGGGGTGTTGTGGTGAGAAGGGAGGGGAGAGGGAGATATGGGGGTAAGGTTGAATGAGTGGGGGGGTGGGGGAGGGATGAGGTTAGTTTGGGGTAGAATTTGGGGGGGGTAAAAAAAAAAAAAAGGGGGGGGGGAGGTTGATATGTGAGGTGGAGTGTCGCGTCGAGGGAGGGGAGAGGGAGGTGGGTAAAGGGTGGAGGGGGGGGAAGGAAATAATTTCTAGTTACATTTCC
>NC_051413.1:2216595-2217898 GCF_015228065.2 Penaeus monodon
TTTCAAAAGAGGCTTCCTTCTTTTTCCATGAGGGTTCAGTGACTTCGAAAAAAAAAAAAAGTTTAGAAATTCGACTCCTGTTCTCTCTCACGTATTTGTCTCCTTATGTCACTAAACAAACATATAAAACAACAAAACCAACAAGAAAACAGGACCGTATATATTTTATCATTTAATCTTAGATCGTATATTATGCGGTGCGTCATCCTCAAAAAAGCAAGGCTTTCGTCCCTAACGCAACATTCTTTGCAAAATGCGTTGTTTCTGACGTAATACTTCGGGGTTTCTCGCGTTTTCTAGAAGCAGTGTTTTCCATTAAACTATATAACTTTTATTCCATACCTTGTTTATATTTTCCATTAATTTTGTAATAAACGGCTGTATTTTTGCAGTCAAACGCGATTATCGGATATAATTTGCAGATGTAACGTAAAAAGGATAATCAATATTATTTGTATTACAAGATGAGATAGAGAGAATAAATCAAAGAAAACCTCTAACAACATTCCATTAAAAAAAGACAAAAAACACATCAACAAAAGGAATACAAACAAATGCACACAAATACAAGACTAAAAAATGTGTCTTTTTTTTTTACGTCTGAAATTCCACATGCACCATCCACGTGTCATATGGTAGGTGTGTTTATCGTCGCGTCAACATCCTCTTCAACTTGTGGGTGTACAAGCACACAATTTCCATTTCAAAATCAAAAGACAAAGCAAATTACAATGTCATTTCCATGTTACAATTTACTCGAAAGTTATTTTATGAAGATACAGCAAACTCAGATGTAATTTCCAGATTGCTCAAGCTTTTTTTATGTAGATACAGCAAACTACAATAAAATTACCACATTGCTGATTACTCAAAAGCTTTTTTTATGAAGATACAACAAACTACAATATCATTTCATTATTGCTATTTACTCACAAAACTACATTTTTAAAATGAAGGTACAGCAAACTACCATATTTCCACAATGCTATTTACCCACAAACTTTTTTTTTTTTTTATTACGATTTTGTATACAGACAATGCTAAAAGCCAGCTAGAGGAACTCGATTAGGTTAGGTTAGGTTACAAACGTCCTCAAGCCAGGCGCGACTTGATCATTATCTCTCCTGCTACTGCAAGATCGAGTTCGCAAGCTCCAATCACAGCATAGCTATTCCATGACACCGCATTCCTCATAGACTAGGGGCCATCAACACAGCTGAGGTCGTAGCGGGAGCGAAGAGAAACGCCACCCAGCTAAAACTCTTTTGTCCTTTTCTCTCCTTCTTTCTCCATGTCCCATCTC
>NC_051413.1:2217950-2218039 GCF_015228065.2 Penaeus monodon
CCTCCCCTCCTCTTCTTCGTCTGAGACAAACAGCGAATCCAAAGCAATAATCTTTAATGGAGTCTACCCGCATGCAGTGACGTCACAGT
>NC_051413.1:2218061-2218594 GCF_015228065.2 Penaeus monodon
TTCACCCCCCCCCCCTTTTCTCTCTCTCTGTGCCGGAGTCAAATATTGCACAGAACGATTATGCGCAATGCTGATAATTGCACTGACCACTGTTTTCTCTCACAGGGCTTTCTATAGTCATACTGTCTATTCCGTACGTGGTATCATGGCTGCAAGGTCGCTATTAACATGTGACGCTACAAAATTTATCTTACCATTGAAAACAATTTTGCGTATCTGATTATTATGAACCCAAGGCCATAATTCTAAAGTAAGTAAGCAATTATACCATCCCTCAGTGTATATAAAAAAAGACTCAGATATAGTTACCACAATTGCTACAAAACCATCTCAAATACAACGACTGAAATTTTTCTAACGCAATTCCGTATCTAAAGCTCTCTATCCGTTTGAAATCGAGTCGCTAATGCTATGCAAAGTTCCAGCAGGAGAAAATGCAGCGCGTACGACCTTGTAACTCTATAGAAGAGTCTCGACTATAATAGTTTTTGACATTTAGAGGTGTTCGTGCTGCTTGAGTGGGACGCGATGTG
>NC_051413.1:2219354-2219640 GCF_015228065.2 Penaeus monodon
GTTCTAAGTTTATCTATACTGAGTTAATTCAATATATGATTAATATTCAATATGTAATTTTATTTTGCTTTCTGTCAAATGCAAAGTAAAAATATACAGCTTCCAGATTTCGCAAGATAAGTCGGTAAATGTTCGCATCTGCTAAAAGTTCGAGTCTCGACAAAACTTTCCAGTGAAGCTAATATACAGACAAAAAAAAAGCAGGAGAATAATGTCACGGCACAAGTTACCAACACCAAAAAAAATATATTACCCCGTCTCAATACCATCTATAACTCGAATTTCC
>NC_051413.1:2219669-2220661 GCF_015228065.2 Penaeus monodon
AAAAGAGAGCCGGCAGAAGTTTCCAAATGCTGCCGACCGTCCTCTGTGGCGGCGCGATCAGCTGATCCTTTCCACGTGTACCAATGTCCAATGCAATTTTTCGGTCCCCAGAGAGTCCCTTTATGCCTCCTGGGGTCTCGATGGGCCACTCGCAAACACTCGTTCTGAATAACGGAGGAGATGCCGGCCAAGAGACACAATAGTTCTCACCGCACTTTAAAACATGAGGGTTTCACTGGATAGACAAAGTATTGTGAGGGTGGAAGGAGACGTGGCAACGCCGCTCGTCTTATACACGCGACATAGAAACTCTCAAAATTCTGCTTATCGTTGTTGTTATTAGGGCTTCCCTTGACGAGATAAACATATTTTTAAAACGAAAGCATACAAAAAATGTATATATATATTTTCGAACCTCAATTGTTGAAGATAAGGTTTTTTTTTTAAGAAATAAAATCTAGTACGAGACAGGAGCGCGCGGGTGTTTGAAAGGGTTGTTGTGTGCATGTGTAAGGCTTGATGAGACGGAATAATTCTCCACGATTTAAAACCGAGCAGGGTTGAAACCGATACCCTTGAAACCCAACATACACTGAACAACATGAGTAATAATTCCCCACTTCACGTCGACCGAGCAGTATACAACCGGCAAAGTTGTCCTTTCTCAACCCCGATAATGCAACTCCCTCAACATTTTCCCATAATACGCTACCATGTCGGAGCAGCATCATGAATGAACCTCTCGCCCTGAACAATAAAAGTATCAACGCTTATCAAGAGCATCTTCTATCCCCAAAATTTGTCTCTATGAATGTATCTCGTGTTACCTGATGTGTGACACGTACGCATGGGTAGAAGGGGAGGGAGAGGGAGAGGGGGAGAAGAGGGAGGGAGGGAGAGAGGGGGAGGAGGGAGGGAAAGAGGGAAGGAGTAACGAATAACGAGAAAAATGGATGGGAAGAGAGAGAGGGAGGAGGATGTTACCTAAACAC
>NC_051413.1:2220986-2221114 GCF_015228065.2 Penaeus monodon
TGAACGTAACAGACAGAGGGAGTCACGTAAGCGGGCCTGAGCCGGTACCTCCATGTGGCGTTCAGTCAGGGACTAGGGATGCAGGGCGATTTTCCATTTCCTGAACGCAACCGCACGTGGCTGGGCAG
>NC_051413.1:2221571-2221769 GCF_015228065.2 Penaeus monodon
CTTTTTTTCCATGTATTTGGGTCAGTAAGGTTCGCATCCCTTAAGCAGGTTGTTTGGGTCTTCTGTTAATAGGAGCACAAGAGGAGTTATTTCATAAGGCTACTTTTAATACGCAAAAGTAAAGGCAATTGGCTTGGCTTGTTACACTCTCCTGTTTTGATTCTTTGAAGTATGGCGAATCACGTTGTATTCGGAAAG
>NC_051413.1:2222082-2222191 GCF_015228065.2 Penaeus monodon
TTAATAATAGCAATACGAATAACAAAAACCTCTGCACCCATGACAAAGACAATTGAAACCAATCTTCAGTGAAACAAATAAAAGAATCTGCTGTCCCGAGACAATGACG
>NC_051413.1:2222212-2222288 GCF_015228065.2 Penaeus monodon
CGGCCGTTTGCGAGTGACAAAGCAAGTAATGACGGTGGTTAGGGTGACACCTGGACCGACAAGGGTGAGGGACTGC
>NC_051413.1:2222809-2223195 GCF_015228065.2 Penaeus monodon
GGAGGGGGAGGACAACGAGGAGAAGAGGTACGGAATGTTAATAAGGATGATATAGCCTGAGGTGGTGCCTTGCGTCAGTCCTCTCTGCATGTTCCGGATTATCTGCCTTAGTCCTTCATTTCCTCTTACGCGATATTATTTCAGTATTTTTTATATAACTAATCATCTGGTAATCCATTTTTATAAGAATTCAGAAGGTATTATTATTTTCTACCCATATATAGTCCGCTTCTCAGCCTCCAACGCTGCTGAAACTGCCCATAAATTTCCCAGTTGTCAGAGTGTACCCACGGGATAAACGCGGGGTCAAAATCTTTTTTAAAAATATTTAAAGTAATTCGGGTAAACTTTCTTCTGGGAGATAATACTTTTGCAGGAAAATCGCA
>NC_051413.1:2223443-2223615 GCF_015228065.2 Penaeus monodon
GTATACGTGGAGATTATTATGGTGTACATTAGAATGATCACGTAAGCCTTATTGCTTATCTTCGGCAATTTTGATTAAGAATGTCTTAAGTTGACAAATATTCTTAATAAATTTGAGAGTAGATGATTTATTCGGAGATAGAAAAAGAATGCTTTATTCATGAGTGTGTGTG
>NC_051413.1:2223839-2223998 GCF_015228065.2 Penaeus monodon
CTTTGACCCCCCTTCCCCCCCCTACATCACAGCCCAGGTCACCTCTCTTGCAATGTTGATCTTTCAGTAAGGTCAACATAGGCTTTTTTTTCTCCATTTGTCTTGTGTTCTCTTTCCTTTACCCTCTACGTTTGCCTTTTAGGTCAAGACGGTGGGAGG
>NC_051413.1:2224462-2224617 GCF_015228065.2 Penaeus monodon
TGGGTCATCACAGCAGCGTCTGGCAACACTTACAAGGCCTGTGGAGCTCGTCTGCTGATCCACTAACCCCGTGTTACATAACGGCGTTTGTGTTGAAGGTGTTGCAACCCTGCTTCTTACGCCACGCGGGGAGGGGCAGGCCACGTGAGACTGAG
>NC_051413.1:2224724-2224869 GCF_015228065.2 Penaeus monodon
GGGGGAGGATGTGCAGAAGAGAGAGATAAGGAGGGGAGAGGTGGAGGGGGATTGAGGGAGAGAAGGAGGGATGGAAGATAGGAGGGAGGGACATACACGTATACAGGTACATATGGAAATGTACACGCACACGCACGCACGCATG
>NC_051413.1:2225028-2225177 GCF_015228065.2 Penaeus monodon
AATTCAAGATCTCCCGAAACAGTACATATACGAGCAAATTGCAGACCAGCTGCGGACTTACACTACGCTGTTGACAGGTGTGCTTGCAACGTCAGCTGCTGTGGCAAAGGCAGGTGTTCCAAGTCTTAGTCACACTCACCTGAAATAGT
>NC_051413.1:2225855-2225996 GCF_015228065.2 Penaeus monodon
TTATTAAAAACGTGATCTTCCCCTTGACCCGGATTTTCCTAAATTGGGCAAAATAATTCAGCAAATTAAGAGTTAATTGCACCCGACGAGATCATTGTGACCAGGAGTGTTTCTGACTAATGAGCCGGTTATTACCTTCGT
>NC_051413.1:2226306-2226520 GCF_015228065.2 Penaeus monodon
GAATATTTGTATTTTTGTATTTTAATTATCGTGCATATGCTTATCTGTTAATATACGTAAGTTCTGTAATGTGAGCCGACAAAGGGTGAGGATGGGGTGAGGATAACTTAATGGGGTGAGGATAACTTAATGGGGTGAGGATAACTTAAGTTACCTCATTCTTTTGAGCTTTTGTCTCAATAAACTTGTCAAAAAGATCACTCTGAGTGTCATT
>NC_051413.1:2226740-2226804 GCF_015228065.2 Penaeus monodon
TCCCTTATCTTTACCCAAAGGTTAAACATGAAGCAGAAAGGAATTTTGTCCTTATGTCTCGCTC
>NC_051413.1:2226861-2226961 GCF_015228065.2 Penaeus monodon
CACTTATTGATATTTATGAATAGCCTTGAAAATGTCACTCTTTTGGAATTCCACGAGTGCTGAGCATTGCCAAAGGGCGTCCGTTATGTCTTTTCCTTGG
>NC_051413.1:2227290-2227393 GCF_015228065.2 Penaeus monodon
CGTTCCGTAACTTTCAACCCCCTACGTCCTGGTTAGGAAGCTTAAGGAAAAAACGTCTATTTAAGGTAAACTTAGACGTGAGGTTAAAAAGGATTCGCTTTTG
>NC_051413.1:2228054-2228302 GCF_015228065.2 Penaeus monodon
GCTCGATAAAATCATATGCGTAAAACGTAATGCAGAAAATATTGCACGAAAACGCATTAATTTTCATTTGTATCTTGTAATATATTTATAACTCGTATGGTGGCATCCTTTTTAAATGTCATAAAAATAATTATATAGCGTTTTATAAGAGAATTTCAGCGATTTACCAAAATGCAAACTTTATTTCATTAACCCGTATTTCAGAATTCTAGCTCTTTTAACGTTTTTTCGTAAATCGAGTTCGTTTG
>NC_051413.1:2228753-2228902 GCF_015228065.2 Penaeus monodon
TACCCACAAAAATATATTTTTTTCTGTTAGGCTTATATGCTGCAGCAACACCACTGATAAAAATGATAAGATAGAGAAGCTGGACACATATCCCGATAGGAAAGATAAAGGCAATCAAGTCGGTAGAATATTAATGTTGTGTCTGGCGA
>NC_051413.1:2230208-2230334 GCF_015228065.2 Penaeus monodon
ACTCGCCTGAACCGGTCCAGAGCAGAAGCAAAGGGTCTCTATAAATTACTGTACACAGACCGCCTCTTTGAAATCGAAATGGCGTCACGAAAATTGAGATTAAATTATGGACGATTGAAAGGAAAT
>NC_051413.1:2230622-2230850 GCF_015228065.2 Penaeus monodon
CATACAAGAGACTATAATCCACCCCAGCATTTTTATGGATGTCGCTCTCTACCGCCTCATATCCACATTCCAACGCGCTCACTCATCGCCTCGCACTAATCAGCACATGCAATCAGGATGTTGATGTGCCACGAAAATTATTCAGGATGCAACTGAATTCCGTTCTTCAGGGAACTCACAGAACTACTGGGGTTGTGAATTTTCTTTTCCAGCAACGAATAGGGAAGT
>NC_051413.1:2230890-2230970 GCF_015228065.2 Penaeus monodon
GAAGTTGTGGCAACGTAGGTGTGGATGCAAGGAAAGAACTGATTGTAAATAATCTGTCTATCTGCCTATCAGTCTATCAG
>NC_051413.1:2231336-2231575 GCF_015228065.2 Penaeus monodon
CCCTGGCTGGAAGGAACTCGTCCAAACCGGCACAAGCTGCTAGCCTTCCGAGCCCGATGTGACGTCACGAAAACGGCGCCGTGACGTCAGAGAGAAGCCTATTCCATACACGAAATGGGTTCTTGAACGAAAAAAAATATATATATATAATAAGTAAAAATAACAATAGGTTGTTTACGTGTTATGTAAGAGAGCTGTTCTTGCATAGAGAGTGAACTGGGATCATTAACCTCGTCCAT
>NC_051413.1:2231692-2231942 GCF_015228065.2 Penaeus monodon
TTAGTGGAAACGAAGTGAATCCGGTCACTCACGCGCAGGAATTCGGCGTCTTACAAAAACGCCTTTGTTGACGTTCTTCACCGACGTCACGTGATCGCTGACGTCATCATCGCTGTTGCATTTTTTTTTTATGCCTTGATAACCAGGTTACTGCAGTCTCCTTGAAGTTACTATAGTTTTTTTTCGAGTTTTAATTTGCAATATCTGTGATGACGTTTTGTTTTTATTTTATTTGTACTGTGGAGTATAA
>NC_051413.1:2232372-2232735 GCF_015228065.2 Penaeus monodon
TCTAACCACCATTAAAAAAAATCAATAAACATATAATAAACAGAATGTAAACCATCACGCGAGCAACCAAAGAAACACACGCACAAACAAGGCAAAACCAAACGTAAACAAGGCACTCCCCGGGTTACCAACAACAACGTAAACAGCCCACCTACCACCTACCCTTTCTAAGTACTCTCTAAGGCAAACAACCACACGCACAAACAACTCACCGGGGAAACAAACAAAGTCTCTAAACATCCTTATCCAAACAAACAAAGACAAAAAAAAAAGTTAAAATCGGCCAACCCGGGATAACAAACACACTCGTTCCCGCGTAAACAAATACATTCTGGGGATCGTTATCGGTTGGGAAAAAGAAAG
>NC_051413.1:2232876-2233114 GCF_015228065.2 Penaeus monodon
TGAAAAGGAGGGAAGAAGGCATCGTTCGTTCTTTCCTCTTCTTCTTCTCCCCTCTCTTCCGCCTTCCCATTCGCATTTCATCAATCTTTATTACCTCTTTCCATCGTATTCTCTCTCCACCTCCTCTCTTTCCACCTAATTCTCTATCCATCTATCCTCCCTCCACCCCATTCTCTCTTTCTCTCTCTATCTATCTCCCTTCCTATCCTTTATCTCTCTCCTCCCATTCTATCGTTAT
>NC_051413.1:2233175-2233255 GCF_015228065.2 Penaeus monodon
TCATCAATCTTTCTTACGAGTAAAAGGAGTGATTCACAGGGTGCTTGCTAAATATAGAACAGGGGTTTAACGAAAGTACC
>NC_051413.1:2233942-2235348 GCF_015228065.2 Penaeus monodon
GCATAATACACCAAACATTAGCAACGCAGCAACATGAGGAGAAAAAATGTACAGTTATGTTGCCTGTCGCTCTCCCTGTCCACCATATCCTGTTATCGCTTTCTCCTCCCCTCTCCTCCCCTCCCCGCATCTCTCCCTATCTCCCTCTCTCCTCCCCACCTTTCTCCTCCTCTCCCCTATCTTCCCTTTTCCTTCTTCTCTCATTCTCCTCCGCTATCTTCCCCTCTCCCATCTCTCCTCTCTCTCCTCTTCCTATCTCTCTCTCTCCTGCCCTATCTCCCTCTCTCTCCTCCCTCTCCTCTCCTATCTCCCTCTCTCTCCTCTCCTATCTCCCTTTCTCCCCTCTCCTATCTCCCTCTCCCCCCCCTTTCTCCCCCAAAGAACGCCCATCACCCTTATGTGCTGATTGACAAGGGGAATAGAGCAAGGGAAGGAAGAGAAACAGGAAACAGCGAAGAGAGAAAGGAGGGGAGGGAAAATATGAAACAAGGAAGAGGCAAGAAGGGAAAAGAATAGGAGAGAAACAGGAAACAGTGAAGAGAGAATGGAGGAGAGGGAAAATGCGAAACAAGGAAGAGGCAAGAAGGGAAAAGAATAATAAGGGAGGAACAGAAAGGGAAAAGAATGGGAAGAAATTACGAAACGAAGAAAAGAGGAAGGAGGGAAGGAAGATACGAAATAAAGGAGGAGCAGAAAGGAAAGGAATAGGAGAGAAACAGGAAACAATGAAGAAAGAATGGAGGGAGGGAAAATACGAAACAAGGAAGAGGCAAGAAGGGAAAAGAATAGGCGGAAAATAGGAAAGAATGAAATGAGAATGGAGGGAAGGAAAATACGAAATAAAGAAGGAGCAAACAAGAAAGAAGTAGGAAGAAATTACGAAACGAGGAAAAGAGAAAAGAGGGAAGGAAAAATACGAAATAAGGAAGGGGCAAGAAGGGGAAAGAGTAATAGGAAAATATGAAAAGAGGGAAATGGGAAGGAAGGAAGAATCGACGAATATAGGAAACAAGAAAATGAGAAGAGTGAAAGGAAGAAAAACAAATAAAGAAGGAAAGGAAGAAACGGGGATGAATATTAAACGGAAAAATAAATTAGGAAAAAAACAATGAAAGAGGAAAAAGGAAAATACGAAACAAAAACGGGAGGAACAAAGACAGAGATATACGAAAGGAAGCCAAAAGCAAGGAAGAGAAAAACCAGGAAAATGCAAAACAAGGGAGATTAAAGGGAAGGAAAGGCGAGGAAAAGAAGAGCAAGAAAACAAGGAATTGGAAGAAGAGAGAAAAGAGGTGAAATTTCCTCTCTTGCGAAAAAAAATAATAAAAATTGACGCAGTATTGATAATCCTGCCCCCCCCCCCGCCCCCCAATCCTCTTCCTTGATCCTACTTTCAAAGAATGGGA
>NC_051413.1:2235694-2235809 GCF_015228065.2 Penaeus monodon
TGAAACAGTATGACTACAAACATGTATGTAACTCGTCCCTACACGCTGGTTCCCGTGTGTCTGTGACTCCGCCCCTTTCTGAGTTCCCGGATGGGGATTTTCATTACCTTTTCTC
>NC_051413.1:2236170-2236486 GCF_015228065.2 Penaeus monodon
TGTAAAGCAAAAAAATAATGTGAATAACAGGCCTAAATGTAAATAACCTTGAGGGAAAAAAAATGTCAAAAAACGTCAAAAAAAGAGAAATAAACAACATATTTATCAAAAACAAACAAAGAAACAAATTTATGGGCAAAAGAAATAAACAAAGAAAGAAAGCAAAACGTAATAACACGTAATAAAGACAGAAAAGCGAAAGCAAGCAGACCAGGGCGTGTGTTCTCCATGTTGTGGCGTCTGCTTCGATAAACAGACGCACTGTCATGTCAAGTATTATTGCTTGCAAGCTTGTTTTACTACCTCCCTCTGCAAC
>NC_051413.1:2236933-2237074 GCF_015228065.2 Penaeus monodon
TCGATTCATGAACCGAGGTGAGTGAGTTGGCTCCAGCGCGAAGAATCAAAACAGAAGGCTAACCTTGGATCGTGTTGACGAGGCAGATTTGGTGAATAAGCGACCCTTTTTTGTTTATGCTTTCGCAGGAGGTTTTCAGAT
>NC_051413.1:2238287-2238447 GCF_015228065.2 Penaeus monodon
ATCCACTATCAACTCGCATCCCTCGGCTTCAAAGGAACAATTATCCGCCGACTGAAACGACCAAGCTTTCAAGAATTTTTTTTTTCTCTCTCTCTCTCTGGATGCATTTTCTTCGTTTTGTTTGTAAAGAGACGTCACTTTGCCTCTTTCTTTTCCTCGC
>NC_051413.1:2239675-2239887 GCF_015228065.2 Penaeus monodon
CTTCCCCAACCCTGGGCTCCACGAGACTAAAAATAAACTATAACTTCCAGGGGGGGGGGGGGCAGGAAGAGCGGGAGTGGAAAATTGCAGGGAAAGAGAGGAGAGGGTAAAAGGAGGGAAGAAGAAGACAGCGGGGAGAGGTGGGGAACGGAGAGGGGAAGGGAGAGAATGAAGTGTAATGAAAAAGATTGTGAGGAAAGGGAAGTGGAATT
>NC_051413.1:2240139-2240363 GCF_015228065.2 Penaeus monodon
AGCGAGAAAAAATACCCCCCCCCGCCCCGCCCACCTCCTTCCAAGACGGTGCCAAGGACGGCCCCTTGCAGGAAGTTCCTCCTTGGAAGAACTCGCTACCTCCTGCACCTTCAGCATCCTGCCTGCACGGTCGGCTCCCTCGGCGAAATAGGAATGCCGTATTCAGCTCTTTCTCAATACTGCTTCGCTGATTTTCCTTGCTTTTTTTTATGAGTCAACGAAGC
>NC_051413.1:2240437-2240690 GCF_015228065.2 Penaeus monodon
CGGTTGTTGGAGTTGATTAAATTCATATGATTTTTTTTAAAGATATATAAGTCGTTTACGAAGCTAAAATCGCAGCTCGAGATTATCTGCTCATATTGGAACGAAATTTGCAGATCTTAAAACCTCCAGGTGTTTCTCGTGATTTTGCAATGGTGATTCACCCATCTCATGTTGAAAGGAGAGAGAGAGAGAAGAAAAAAAATCACCTCTAGTCATCTGCATATAAATTGCATGTTCGTATACGTTCATTGAA
>NC_051413.1:2240734-2240924 GCF_015228065.2 Penaeus monodon
GGAATTCATATCAATTTTTTCGTCTCGTAAATACTTTTTCTAAATATCTGAAGAACAGAATACTATAACTTAAAAAAATAATATCCTGCATTTTCTTTGAAAATAAAACAAACAAACAAAAAATATATATATATAATTGGAACCCACGTCTCCCCCTTTCACATAAAAAATAATACCCACAAAAAAAAAC
>NC_051413.1:2240949-2241130 GCF_015228065.2 Penaeus monodon
ACAAAACAAAACAAACAGAAAACCCTAATTGGAACACATTTCGACCTCTTATCTCGTAAACAAACAACTTTCTGAAAGGGCTCAGGATCAGCGGGTGTGAAAAAAGTTCAAGCAAGGGAGAAAAGGCGAGGTTTTAAGGGCCACGGAATTCGATCGCCGCCGTTGCTCCTCCCCCGTTCGT
>NC_051413.1:2241271-2241400 GCF_015228065.2 Penaeus monodon
ATAATAAGAGAGCGAGTCTTAAAGAGCGAGAGAAAAAATGCTTAGAAATTCCCCCCTGACAGACAGATTAAAAGTTCTGGCCCATAAACAACAGACTAGTTATTTAGAGTCTTGAAACTAACTGTAAAA
>NC_051413.1:2241427-2241552 GCF_015228065.2 Penaeus monodon
AAAATGAATGAAATGTATAGTAACTTCAAATACCATAGACTTTTCAGTTACAGAAGCTGCCACTCTGAATTTCGCGGCAGGGCAAACGATGTTCTCTTTCGTGCTTTTAAAGATAAAGTAACTTT
>NC_051413.1:2241923-2242000 GCF_015228065.2 Penaeus monodon
AGGAGAAAGAGAAAGCGCATTTTTCGTAATGGAATCCGCGGGTTAAGACTCTCGAGGGGAAGGGCTGTCGTGTTTAT
>NC_051413.1:2242399-2242523 GCF_015228065.2 Penaeus monodon
GACTTCACGAAAATTCGTTGCGCTCAAATTCCCGCCGCGAGAACGTCCATGCAAGGAGAGAGCCCGCTTTCCCTTGTCTCATTTAAGGGAAATGGGGCGCCGAG
Organism: Penaeus monodon; assembly: GCF_015228065.2. Lineage (NCBI taxonomy): Eukaryota > Metazoa > Arthropoda > Malacostraca > Decapoda > Penaeidae > Penaeus > Penaeus monodon. The sequence goes on from NC_051413.1 coordinate 2,242,504, forward strand.
TCTGAGTGGGAATGCGTCTG
>NC_051413.1:2242629-2242871 GCF_015228065.2 Penaeus monodon
CCATTTTTTTTTTACATCTCTCTCATTCTTTTTTATTCTCGTTATCGTAATTATCCTCACCATTTTCTATTTTTCTAGCATCTCACACGCATATTTTAAAAAGAAAACGAAAAAGAAGTAGATTATAAAATATATACCCTTTTTGAATCATGGAAAAAAATTTATTTGCAATACATTCCTTGCAATAAAAATCGTGAATCTACTTCAATTGACACCTTTTTGCAAAATCTATCTTTAACCTG
>NC_051413.1:2243087-2243847 GCF_015228065.2 Penaeus monodon
AGTAACGATGATCAGAAAAAAATTGCACCTTAGAGTAATTATGGATTTGAATTAATGAAACGAGGATTAATTAAGATCTTATATGATTAATTAAGGAAAAAAAACGTGGTTCTGTAATCGCGATTAAAAACACGTAAGGTGAAAAGCTGATTTTTTTTTTTTTTTTATCACTTTCTTTTTTTCTCTTTTATTGCTGTCTCTCTTTCTCCTTGTTCTTTTCTTCACATCTCCTTTCTTTCTTTCTTCGTTAACTTTCACTTTGTATCTGGTTATTATAACTTTTTAATTTATTTTTCTCATCTTGCTTATTTTTTTTTTCAATGTCCTTCTCTTACGATTTATCTGCCTCTTACCTTTTCCTTTTCTTTTTCTTTTTTTTCTATTATCTTGTCATGTTCCATTTCCTCTTCTTCTTTTATATTTCTATTTTCCTTTCTTCTGATTACTTTCTCTCGATCTCTGTTATTCTTTTGTTTTCTATTCACCTATTTTTATCTTTTTTTATATCCACCTCTTTCGCAATATTTATTTTCTTTCTTTCTTCCCTCTTTTATTCACATTTTCCTTCTTTTCTTCTCTTCTCTTCTTCTCTTTTCCTTTTTATCATTCCTTATTTGTATTTATATTTTTCTTTTGCGTTCTTCCTGTTTCCTTCGTTTTCCCTTTTTCAGATTTTCTATTTCCCCTTTCCTTCCCTTTCTTCCTTTTCTCTCTCCTTAAGTATTTCGATTTTCCCTTTTTCTTACTTTTAAATACACAT
>NC_051413.1:2244056-2244243 GCF_015228065.2 Penaeus monodon
ATCCTATTTCCTCACTTGTTCCTCATTTATCAATTCTTCACATTCTTTTTTCCTTTACATTATCCCATTTTCTCATATTTTCCTTATCTCTTGTTTCCTCAAGTTATCCTACTTCCTCTCTTTCGTATCTCTAGCGCATCACCCCCCCCCCCCCTTCCAGTGGCCACGCCCCTTGCACCAAACCGGT
>NC_051413.1:2245044-2245378 GCF_015228065.2 Penaeus monodon
ACCAACGAGGGTCCCTTTGAAGACGCACCGCCCAGCCGGCCGCCCAGAAGGTCCCTTCTTTTAGCCAAACAAATTCTTTTACTCTGTTTCATTTCTCTTTATCCTTTCCTTTGTTTTTCGTATTTCTTTTCTCGTTCAGTATTTCATTCGTATTTTCTTTTCTTTTTTTTCTTCTATTCGTTTTCTCTCTCTCTCGCTTTTTTTTTTCTCTTTTGTTTTCCATTGTTTTTTTTTTTTTTTCCATTCCCTTGACCTCTTTTCCTCTTAATCTGGTTCTGTTCTGATTTTTTTTTTTTTTTTTTTTTTGTGAAATTATTTCGCCTCTTTTTTTCTT
>NC_051413.1:2245583-2245927 GCF_015228065.2 Penaeus monodon
ACAGGGAATTGAAAGGGGGGGGGAGGGGCATATCCTTACATAATCTCACTTCTCGTTTTGAAGGAACACCTTTCGAAGACACAAACTGACGATAAAGAAGAGGAAGGGAGAGAGAAAAGAGAAAATAGAGCGAGTGGCTGAATTACGTTCGTTGTCACTGGTACGAAAATAGGAAATGTGAGAGAGAGAAGATGAAATATATAATCGGATTTAATTTATTCACATAATGTATATCAAAAGTGTACGTCGGACAGAACGAGGTGTCAAATGACGAAATTTACCTCGAAACTTTTTACAATAACAAATACTAATATTATTTATTTCTAAAGATATTTATACTCTGT
>NC_051413.1:2246064-2246292 GCF_015228065.2 Penaeus monodon
CACTACCTGAAAAATACTGATGTCAAGAAAAAAAAATATTCATAATATAAAAAACAAATCAAGATGAAAAGAAACGATTATATTAGTGAGAGAGAAAAAAAGTGAATTAAGAATTAATAAAATTTGAAATTACCGAGTTTAAAGTGAATCGAAGTGAAAAAAAAACAATGAAGTTAATGAGATAAAAGTGAAGTAAAAATAACAATACTGAGATAGAACTTAATCGGA
>NC_051413.1:2246381-2246651 GCF_015228065.2 Penaeus monodon
ATCTTTCTCATGATCCGCGTAATTTCATTCATTACAACGATTAAGACGGAAATAACTCATTTTATTATTTTTTCCCCCTTTTTTGCTTCCTAAAATAGATCTTCCTCCTCCATGAAAACGTCATATGTCTAATAGAATTTTCGAAAAAAAAAACAAAAAACAGAGGGAAAAAATATATATTTTGGAAGGCAAGAAAGTTCGTATTCTTTGGGGGGGGGGGGGAGAAAGAAAAAAAAAAAGAAATCTGGCAAAAATACGGTTATAAAGTGT
>NC_051413.1:2246688-2246845 GCF_015228065.2 Penaeus monodon
GCTCGTTGGCTGAAAAAATGCGAACAAAGTTTCGAGTTTCTTGCCGAAGTTTTAATATATACTTGTATAATTATGCATAAACTTATTCATTCATTTGAACTGTCTTTCAAAAAATAATTTCCCGCATTTTATTCTAAATCTGTCGCTTGAGAAGAAG
>NC_051413.1:2246893-2247349 GCF_015228065.2 Penaeus monodon
CATCCGTTTCCCAACCATCATTCAATTTATCAATCAACTTAACCATTTCTTTATAATTATCCACGTATCCTTTTACACCCGTTTCCCAATCATCATTCAAACTACCTCTCCAAGGAACAAATAACTATGTTGTATCATTCAACCTAAAGTATTTCTTTACAATATTTAGCATTTTCCTTATTTTCTCTACCCAGTAATCATTAATTAAACAGATTAATCTACCTAAACAGTTTCTTTATATTTTTTATACTCATATATGTCTACCAATCATAATGAATTTTTCACATTTTCTTTTATATCTGTATCCCAATAATCATTAAATCGATTAAATGAACCTCGACGATTTCTTTATAATTTTCTACGCCCTTATAACTGTCTCCCAATCATCATTAAATCTATCAATTCACTCTTTCTTTATAACCTTCCACACCTTTTTTTAAAAACTAACTCCAGCGT
>NC_051413.1:2247371-2247775 GCF_015228065.2 Penaeus monodon
TATCGATTTCATTCATGGGTCGAAACACATTCTCCTTCCCAGAATTTTACAGATACTGACGTCATCATTTGTCCGTGACCTCTGACTAAGACTTCACCCTGACGATTATTAATTTCCAACGTTCCCTTTCACGATCTGTTATTATTGTTCAGTTTATTGCCCCCAAAATATCACGTCTATTTCATCAAAACATCTAATTATGAAATGATATTCGTTATAATTAAGCGATAGGATCCTTCACTCAAACAGATAACGAAGACTTAGTCGAGTGTTCGAATGCAAGAACTCGTCTGAAGGCGGACTGTTATGACGTCATCGATATCTAAACCTCTGAAAGGATACTTAAATCCTATTAAAGATTTATTTATTTAATTCTCATGTGATTCGATCCCTTTCGTTCTTGT
>NC_051413.1:2248324-2248479 GCF_015228065.2 Penaeus monodon
CCATTACTATAAAAATAAAAAGTCTATCTAAAATATATGAAAGTCCCACAAGAACAGCAAACCCACAGGTGCCCAAGTACTTGTCGTGGACTTTGCAACAGCACAACTTTAATGCTTTCAACCTAATTGATTGACGAAGACCACCGAACTGCAGG
>NC_051413.1:2248504-2248752 GCF_015228065.2 Penaeus monodon
GCAGGAGACTGAATCCAGTATTTACACTGTATCATACTGAGTGTATACTTCAATAGCATTATTATAGGTATGCGGTTATGGTGGTTATGATAAAAGGAATACATGCTAACAGCTGATAAAAACAATGTCTAACAGCTGATAAAATAATGTCTAAAAACTGATAAAAACAATATAAAATAACTGATAAAAACAAGGTCTAAAAATGATAAAAACAAGGTCTAACAACTGATCATACTTACCAATGTCCG
>NC_051413.1:2249545-2249955 GCF_015228065.2 Penaeus monodon
CTGAAAAAAATATTTAGTACAAGTTAGTACAAACAATAATATAACACAGTTCATTGTTTGCACATCATCATGTACAATATTTTTAGGTGATACAAGGAAACACTATGAACATATGCTATAACACTATGAACAAATACTATAACACTACGAATATAAACCATAACATTCTGAACATATGTTATAACACAACGAACATAAACTATAACACCACGAACTTAAACTATAACACTATGAACAAATAAAGCAAGAGAGAAAAAAAGGGGAAAAAATTGCCTCCCACATTTCTCCACTCCCAAGAAAGCTCACAGGTGACTGACAGACGCGGGTAATTCGAGACACGGCGAGACACTGGCCATAAGAACGTCTTCAAACGTCTTCAAACACCTGTCTCTCTTGCTTGAGATTTTTCC
>NC_051413.1:2250321-2250458 GCF_015228065.2 Penaeus monodon
AGTATACCTTCATCATTAAACTCTTTTGTGGGACACATCATCGTTTTCCTTCTTCAATTCTGACGTGTGGCTTTTGGGTGATTGGCAGCGCTCAAGGAATCAACAGCGAGGATGCGATTTCTTGTAGACGTTGCAAG
>NC_051413.1:2250730-2250864 GCF_015228065.2 Penaeus monodon
TCTTAACTAACGTCACGGATCAACTTTTCGTTGCCAGAAAAACGTTCCATTTTCTGGGGATGCCATAAACGTTGCTGAAGGAACGTTTAAAGTGTTTTGTGTCTTGTGGAATAGGGCGGAGCTAAAATTTCCTG
>NC_051413.1:2251388-2251595 GCF_015228065.2 Penaeus monodon
ACATACATACATACTTTACAAACTTTAGTAAATAATTATAAAAATATATTTCTTGACATATATCCTCATTTACGCCAGTTTCGACATTTCAGCTTTTCCCTTAAAATGAAATTCCAAAGAGGTTTTGAATTTGGAACGCCGAGGGCCATGGGAATTGGGAAATGCCAAGAGTGGGTTGTGGTCTTGAAGGTTTGAAAACTATTTGTG
>NC_051413.1:2251996-2252184 GCF_015228065.2 Penaeus monodon
AATCACGCACGGGGAACCAACAAACACCCAGAAGAGAAAAGGAGAATGCTTAAGTATGAAAAAGTATGAATAAGGATGAATCTCACTCACACTTGCCCATCACACTAGCAATAACATCCCCCTTTAAATGCATAATGAGGCGCCACTCCTCATTATGTCATTGCGTCAGAAGGGGCGATGCCATTGCA
>NC_051413.1:2252407-2252538 GCF_015228065.2 Penaeus monodon
AATTATCAGTCACAAACCAACATGCATTAAAAGTATTAAAAAGCTTTTTTCCAGCTAAGTGCAATAATGGAAATTGTGCATATAAAAAGGATAATAAATAAATAGTCAATTCACTTAGTTTAGAGGAAGAC
>NC_051413.1:2252609-2252858 GCF_015228065.2 Penaeus monodon
CCCACGAATATCAATAATGGTAAACGTACCTTGACTGGATAGAAAAATGCATATGAGAGGTATCATTATAAAAAATTCTTGACACCAAATCAAGTACATCAATCTCCCGTTTTCTTTGACACTTCTGACTCTGACGGGAACTAAATTAAAAGTCAAGATTTTCCCACAAAAGTCAGAACATTCTCAACACTTAAGGTGCATCTTTGTCCTTTTTAGTAAATATTTTCCGCTGGTAGGTAAGTTAATAGA
>NC_051413.1:2253120-2253275 GCF_015228065.2 Penaeus monodon
TCTTATTACTGATATGTTATTGAATCATTTTTGTTTTGTTTGCTTTAATTTCGGCGATGTTGTCCTTGTATGAATTACGAATCAGAGATAATATTTTTCTGCAATTAAGATAACGGTCTTTCTTCTGAAGCAGAATGAATGATACTAACGAAAGG
>NC_051413.1:2253672-2254036 GCF_015228065.2 Penaeus monodon
TTCCGTGGATTGCTCGTTCTCTATTTTCTCTCTTTCTGTGGTTTGCTCGTTCTCTGTGGATGTCTTATTTTCTGCGGTTTACTTGGTTTCTGTGGATCTTGCGGTCTCTGTGGTTTACTCGCTCCTGGCTTGTTCGTTCTCTGTGGTTGTCTCGTCCTTTCTGTGGCTTGCTCTGTGTTTTAATTGTATTCTGTGATTCGCTCGTTCTCTGCAGACATCTCGAACTATGGGCTAACTCATTTTCTGTGGTTATCTCGGTCTTTGTGGTTACCTTCATTCCTGTGGCTATTTTACTTTCTTGGTTATCTTCCTCTGTGGTTCTTTCACCTTTCTTTGGTTCTCTCGCTCTGTCTGGCTCTTTTGT
>NC_051413.1:2254248-2254533 GCF_015228065.2 Penaeus monodon
AGCCCTCTTATTCTCCTTGGTCATCTCGTTCTCTGTGGCTCTCTCATTCCCTGTGGTTTTCTCTCTTTCTGTTTCTCTCTGTCTCTTTTTGGATCTTTCATTCTCTGTGAATCTCTTGCTATGTTTGTGTCTGTCTTTTCTCAGTTCTCATTCTAGCTGTCTGTCTCTCTAACAAACAAACACATGCGTAGCGTATTTACGTTTATTTACTTATGCAGAAAACAGTAATAAATCAAACATTGTATTGAGTGCAAGACGGGGGGGGGGGGGGATGGGCGGAGTTTT
>NC_051413.1:2254805-2255020 GCF_015228065.2 Penaeus monodon
TCCCACTGATTTTACATTCGAGTTTTCCCGCGTGCATCAGTATCTATAACTGCCACAAACCCTATCGCGAAAATCGAATTCAAATGCATTCGGATTCCCTTCCCGAGGCCAGGAAAGAGTCAAAAGAGGATCAATACCCAATACAGGAACAAGAACAAAAAATATGAAACCAATTCTGGAGCGCAGATTCGATACCTGAAAACGCGGGAAAACTT
>NC_051413.1:2255045-2255203 GCF_015228065.2 Penaeus monodon
GAAATGCTAATGTCTTTCGAAAGAGAGAACATGAAACTGTACGAATATCAGTAGATATCGAATTGGAATCTTGTTATGATTTTCGCTCGTGTCTTGTAAAAGGTATCTATATTTTGAGATTTTTTCCTTCTGAGAAACACAATAAAAAGAGATTATTC
>NC_051413.1:2255384-2255893 GCF_015228065.2 Penaeus monodon
GCTTTCAACTTATATTTTAAATAGATAAATAAAACTGGTAAGCCATTTCCTGGAACACGTTGCTTTTAGTCCATTGGTTATTTTCTCAGAATGATGATGTTAGGCTTCATAACTCTAACTTCTGGTATACTGTTTTTTTTTCCACGTTTTTATCAGTAATGCTAATGTAAGTCTCATTATTATACTTATTTTTTTTATTGTTCTTCCTGTACTTTGCCTTTTTAACGTTTTTTTCGAGTTATTTTTATCTAAAACATGATTCCGCGGGACAGTTTTTTCTTCATAAGTATTATCTATTTTAATATTGTTTTTTGGTATTTTTAAAAATTATTATAATTTACTTCCCGCAACCTCCGTTAAACAAAAAACACAAATTTAAAGCAGATGTTTTCATAACTATTTCGTTTATTCAAGTTTATTCAACAGAATGAATTTATTTTTTCTCACGCTTGGCTGCTGTGTTTCGCCTATAATTAATTTACCGCAGTGTCTATCAGAAATTGCATGGC
>NC_051413.1:2255972-2256053 GCF_015228065.2 Penaeus monodon
AAGATGTAACGAACTGCAATGCTGTCCATTGTGACGAGTTTCTTGCCGTGATTCACGAAACTACTTTTTTTAAAGCAACAT
>NC_051413.1:2256710-2256842 GCF_015228065.2 Penaeus monodon
CCCCTCTTTTCTCCCCTTTTTTTTTTTTTTGGGGGGGGGTGTGGAACTTCTATCAAACTTGTTTACATCGGAAATCCCTATTTTTTTTATATATCTTTTAACCTTTCATCCGACTTCCGGCCATTACACGGA
>NC_051413.1:2257023-2257637 GCF_015228065.2 Penaeus monodon
GCATATCTTGCGTTTTTCTATCAGAATTAAACCATCCGGTTTTATTTTTATTTTTTTTCTTTAAATAAAACAAAGTAGCTTATTTAACATTAAGACTATCCGGAATTTATCTGGAGTAAATGAGTTTACATATTTGTTTATTTTTAACATTTCATATTACTCCATTGTCTCTTTATGTTGAATTCCCTTTATTATTCATATCAACAGTAACAAAGAGATGAAATTAATACAATTAAAGCAATAAAGAAAAAAAAAAAATCCTACCCAAAAATAGGCCTACGTGTGATTCCACACTTGGCAAGGAACAGTCTCGAAGGCGGGTCTTTGGTATTAGCAAATTCCTATGCTAACTATTCCTACATTCAGACGAACTTCTGTGACAATGAAATTAGCGGTCTTTTTAACCTAAGCAGTTGTTGCATCACCATATGAATGATGATTTTCTGCGCGTATTTCTCTGCCTGACATATTTCTGTCACATATGCCAATGCTATGAAGTCGCCAAGTCAGACGTCAGAGAGAGAGAGAAGGGGGGGGGAGAGTACTGAGAGAAGCATGAACTATTTATCGTCATGTGACTAAAAAAAAATTACAAAAACTCCCCCTCCCCCCCC
>NC_051413.1:2257677-2258004 GCF_015228065.2 Penaeus monodon
TCTTGTCTATGAAATACATTTATAAAATCTAAAAATATATAAAATCCTTTTCCCTTTACAAACAATTGCGTACGACCCACGAACACAGCAAAATGTCCAGGCATGCTGTTGAGTGGCCAAGACAGATCGCAACGTTAACCAGTCCTAAACTCCAACGAACTTTTATTATGATCATATTAATGGTCTCTTTAACCTAAGCACTACTGCATTATCATATGAATGGTGAACTTGTGTGTGTATTTGCATCTGATATATTATTTTATAACAGATATGTTATGATACGATTTAAAGCTGAAAAATTGTACCAAAGAGACCGCCTGGTCAAAC
>NC_051413.1:2258220-2259055 GCF_015228065.2 Penaeus monodon
GCACAATCACCCATCTATACACACATAACCGCCTGCCTATGAAACCCATACCCTTCCCCCCGCTCCCCAACGCCTCAAGACGCAAACCATCCCATGCATACGTACGTCTCCGCGCAGTCAGTCACGTAACCATAAAGAGACACGATAGAAAGGGAGACCTACTTAGAAAATCTTGTTTATCACAGCGACCAAAAGCCACGTTAGGTAAGGATGAGAAACCTCGCGAGTCGAGCATTTCAAAGGATTCCGCGGCGCCCACGTCAACCGCAGGGAACTTCTCTACCACAGCTTTGAACCACGGAAGACTAGGCGAGGAAAAGCGAGGAGGGGAAAATCAAAAAAATCGGGAAAAGGGTAGAATAAGGGAAAGATCTGGAAAAGGAAAAATAAGAAAAAATCGGGAAATGGAAATTAAGGATAATCAGGGAAAGCATGAAAGGGGAAAATAAGAGAAACCAATAAAGGAAAAATACGAAAAATCAGGAAAGCGTAAACAAGGAAAACCAGAAAAGGGGGGAAAATAAGGAAAACCAAGAAAGTGAAAATAAAGAAAACAAGAAAAAAAGGGATAAACAAGGAGGACTTATATTTATAAATAAAAAAAACTTAAGAAAAAACGCGGGTTTTATCCAAGATTAAAGTGGAAGATATCATATAAGATTCACGGCCTGTTTTTGTGGGTAAAATCCTTCTTTCTCTGCTATCCTTCATGTCTGTGTTTTCGTCTGGCTGACTCCTGTATTTTTTATCCTCCTTTCCGTCTCTCTCCTCTCAATTTTCTCATTTTTCTGCCCCGCTGGTTAGCTTTTCTCTCTGTCTGTCTCTGTCTGAACGC
>NC_051413.1:2259467-2259689 GCF_015228065.2 Penaeus monodon
CACCGTGGCGCAACTCACCCGCCCCTGAATCTATAAAAAGCCGCATGAGCTTCGGCCAAACTGCTGGTCATTCGGACTTGCATCGAGGGCGGGGCGGAGGCAGGACGAAGGGGGGGGGGAGGGGAGGGGGAGAGGGGGTGTCTGCTCGTCTTTCTCTGTAGGTTCTTTATCGTTAACTGCTTTTGTTCTTCCTTATTTTAACTATGTTTTTTTTTTCTTGTT
>NC_051413.1:2259926-2260077 GCF_015228065.2 Penaeus monodon
ATGGACTCATTCCCTCATCCCATCTGGCCATCAACCTCATCCTTCTATCCACTCATTTATCCCTCCATCACTTGCACAAGCGCCATCGCCCATCAAGCGCCTATCAAGCGCCTATCCCTCGGCCATCAATCGGGCACTTTCAACGCGGAAC
>NC_051413.1:2260442-2260576 GCF_015228065.2 Penaeus monodon
AGCTTATAATATCCCACAGTTATCTGTTTACATCCTTTACCATTATTTCGCCTCGTGTCCTCCAACACTGCCCCAAAAACGTTTCATAAATATATAAAAACAAATATCTTTATCTAATCCCCAAAGGACACGAG
>NC_051413.1:2260626-2260945 GCF_015228065.2 Penaeus monodon
TATACGCACATATATACTATTATTTACATGCAGACTCAATCCACAAACTAAACCAAGATATGGAAATTCGATCCAGTGAAGTTTCTCGCGAAGTTTGTACTTAGCGGCGTGGTCGTGCAATGAAGGGGGAGGGGGGAGGTGAGGAAGTTACGAACTCATCCCCTGAATATTCACGAGGTCTTTCTCACACTCTGATCTTCAAGAGGTTACGGTGATGAGGAGCAGGAGAGAAGGCAGTCTCCTGAGGCCTGGCAGAGGGCGGGATTCCTCAGTTCCATTCTCTTTTGATGCCATGACGATCTGGTACTTTTTTGGGGGG
>NC_051413.1:2261123-2261445 GCF_015228065.2 Penaeus monodon
TCCCTTAGAATAGATGAATTTTTTTTTTGCATTATGCAAGAATGCATAATACCACGCAATGCTGAATGAATAATTGCTAAAAAAAATATTTGGCCCAGACTGAAAAACGAATAAATAACACAGACGCATATCTGACCCGCACGATTAATGGCAGAACGGAATTGAAATTTCTCACACAACTGCGGATTAAAAATGGACATCTGACATCATCAATAATGGACCCACATTTGCCGATTTTTTCATGATCAAAATTCCATGGGTTTGCAAAACAACAGCAGTCAACAACATTAAAGAAATATAACATACATTTTTCTTTAGTTTT
>NC_051413.1:2261500-2262006 GCF_015228065.2 Penaeus monodon
TCTCTTTCTTTCTCTCTACTTACGCCTAACTCTCGTAGAACTATAATATATATCACAAGAAAAAGAATTTGACTTGTTATTTGCAATATAGTCTCAGCATGATAGCATGTTTTGACACAAAGGGAAGCAAACACACCATATTTCTATTCGGTTGAGGTAAAAACTGTAGTAAAATTATAGAAATGGTCTCTTCATAGTCGTAAAAAAAAGTGAAAAAAATATCTTTCATTTTTTTCCCCGTAATACAAATACAAAACGCAAAGAAAAATATGTAGATTCATTAATACGTTAGTTTCCCTCAATGAAAACACACATACATACTCTAGAAAAATAATACCACTGATCTTTCACGAAACTGAATGAAAGTCGAATAAAGATGCAAAATTTACGCTGCGGTTGCAAGTAACTAGAGGGGCTGTTGCAAAGAAGTGCCAGTGGAAAGGCGGGGGCAGTGCCAACAAAACCTATACACCGTTGTCAACGTCTGCCAACTTCGAAAGTGTATG
>NC_051413.1:2263030-2263199 GCF_015228065.2 Penaeus monodon
GAAGTCACCAACATGGAACAACATAGCTCCTGACGCTAGGGTCCTTCAGCACAAAGAAGCATTCACAACATACGAATCGAAACCTGGAACTCCCGATCCTTTTGCTCACACTACTTGGTCCTTCAAGTGGTGTCGGATCCAATATCTTGTCCTTTATAGTGGTGTTGGA
>NC_051413.1:2263232-2263741 GCF_015228065.2 Penaeus monodon
TCTCCGTTTATAGCGTGTGTTCCCTGTCAACACAGTAACAATAACGGCAGCTGATTGGTCGAATCTGTCGTCAAGCAATAGATGCTTGAATCTTCGTCCCTTAACTCCATGGGAATGTAACTGTGAAACCGGTTGTATTAAGGTCCCATTTTTGATACTCGTTGAGACACATAACACATGTATACGATTCGTTTATTTTGAAATTTGATCTCTTTAAGGATAGGTAATCCGCTCCGGCTGGCAAAGTGAGCGGGTTTTGTAAAAATCGATGGAAAAGTGCAGCAGAACGGGGGAATGATTTCGTTTCGTCCCCTCGTGATTCGGTTACAACACGGAACCGGTTTTTCGTGTTTGCTGCTGAGTCATAGCATACGTATCTGTGCGTGGATGTCTATCTACTTATTTAATCAAGCTATTTATTTATTCATTGCTTCCTTGAGTAAATAACTGGTTGTGGGATAGTTTGTAAGTTATTTTGTATTCTTTTATCTTGTGTTTGATACCTTGGA
>NC_051413.1:2264030-2264162 GCF_015228065.2 Penaeus monodon
ATCTATCTATCCTATTCCCCCTTCCTCCAACGTGAGAATCCGACACGCATAAACTCCAAACAGCCTGACATTTGACCCGGTTTTGGTCTCGCCTCATTCACCGGCGCCGCGGAGGTGTTACGTGAGCACGCC
>NC_051413.1:2264339-2264734 GCF_015228065.2 Penaeus monodon
AGAGGGTCTTTCCCCGCCACTGCTGCAACCTCTGTCGACCTGCCGGCCTCTATCCCTCGGCGCAGGTGTATGTGTGCGTGTGTTTCGGGCGAGGGAGAGGCAGAAGGCCGGTTGCATGACATGGCGGCGATCCTCCCTATTCTTCTCTATTTTCTCTTTCGTATTTTTTTTTTTTCTTCCCGTTCCTGTGTCTCTTTCATCGTCGTTTTTTTCGTATTTTTTCTGTTTTTTTCTGAATTTCTATTTTTGGTGATTTGAAAATCATCTCTTCGCTTCCTTTTTTTCTGTGTTTACACACTTGTCTGTTATATGTTCCGTTTCTTCGTCTCCGCCTCCTCCCCCCCCCCTCGGCCCACATCTCCTCCCCTTTCTCTTTCTCTTATTTCCCTCGCCTT
>NC_051413.1:2264843-2265085 GCF_015228065.2 Penaeus monodon
AATCCACATACCATCCTGAAGCCGCAGGAGCCGATCCCGTTTTCTTCCGCTCGAGCACTTCTTCTTCGATCGGCGGCGCTCCTGCCGAAGTCCTCGCCCTGTAGACCACCACGCCCGCGCCGGTGAGCACGCCCACCACCACGAAGATCCCGAAGAGAGTCCTCTGTTCCATGCCGCAGAGGGAAGCAGACTTAGGAAAACCGGGAGGACGCGCAAATCTCGAATAAAAGAAGAAGAAGCGA
>NC_051413.1:2265133-2265616 GCF_015228065.2 Penaeus monodon
GGGAGACTCTCCTAAAAAGAAATCACCTTGGGACGCGAGGCAGAGTTGGACTGGCGCCACCGTTGTTCAGGGTAGACTCACCAATCTCATTTCTCCGGCCTACCGGACTGCCCGCGTCTGTGCCTGTTCACTCACCTTTGCATGACCTTTTCAACCTCTTCCGTTAGCCCTGTCTTGAAATGTTTACGTGATCTTTTATCCTTCTTCATTCCTCTTTTCGTTTTCCTTTCTGGTGGTTCCTCTAATCATCATATTTTTCTTATTGTGTTTTCTCTTTTTTTTCTCTCTCTCTCTGCGTTACTTCGTCCGTTGTTTCCTATGAGTCATTTCCTTTCGTCTCTCTCTTTCTTCTCGGTTTTTCTCTGCTTTTGTTTTTATGTCACTTCCCTTTGTCTTTTTTCTGGTTCCGGGTTATTGATCTCTCTCTCTCTCTCAATTCCTTTCTTTCGGTAATCGCTTTCTCTTGAACCTTTTACCTTTGAG
>NC_051413.1:2265783-2266052 GCF_015228065.2 Penaeus monodon
TTCCTTAACCTTTCACCGATTCATACATCTTTCCGTTCTGTTCTTCCTTCGTCATTTCCTTTTCTTTGTTATATGTTCTATATTTTGTTCTATCAAGTGCTTTAGTCGTTTCGTCTTAATAGTTCATTACTATCATCTTCGTCTTTCTCACGATTCGTTCTTATTGTCTTTTTTTTTTCTATCATCTTTATCACCCGTATTTCACTTCCCGTTCTTGCCTACATTTCCCTCCCACTTCCTCTCCACATTTCCCTCAGTCTTCTTGCTCC
>NC_051413.1:2266109-2267433 GCF_015228065.2 Penaeus monodon
ACGTCATTCCGTCGTTGCCAAGTGTTCGATAATCTCAAAATTCTATTCCCTGTCGAGAAAAATAACGTCTCTTTTTGTGTATTTTTCTTTATATCTGGTAACAGGGTCCGTGAAAATGAACAGCTTTTTAATAAGAAAATCGTAATTAACAGATATTTTTTAAAAGGATTTTCTGCATAATTAGAAAACACGACCCTACTTAAAGCAGTGATGATAACAACCCGAATAATTCAAATGCAAACAAAAGCCAGAAACGGTAATTTAGATGACATGGCAAAGGCAACATGATATATGACATTTATTGCATGACAGTGGCAATGACACGCCGCCTGATTTCGGGAAATGCCTCCTTGCAATTATCAATTTCAAAGTGTCCTCCTGTCAGGCATTTTGTCAAATCTCGCTTGTAAAACACCGTTTTGCGTGTCGGAGTTACTTACACATTTGCTTGAACTGATGACATAATGGCTCATAAAAGTGACAGGCTGAGTGCGTATTTATTTTTGTCATGTCACATACGCGCTTAAACAGGTCATGCTGTTCACATTTCATACGTAACTGGTCTCATATTTTCTTTCTAAAATACCATAATCGATTGGATATCCAGAAAAGTAATGAATTTATTGACAAATAGATACATACTATATAATGAAGTTAGTGTCGAACGTCTGGCAGAGGTTTATCATACATCTGAGAGAAAAATTCGCTCGTCCGGCAGCGACGTTAGACTTATCGTACCAAAGACAGTAGCATCTTATCGTACTCATGGCACTTACATCTTACTCATAAGTATCCCATATTCGATGTCAAGAACCGTCAACCCTTGTCATTTAAAATGTCATTTAGGAAGTCTTACACAACACACTTGACTGCCTCCCCCCTCCCCCCATAAAAAAACATGACAGGCAATGAACCTGTTACAATTTTTCCCCGGTTTCCAACTAGCGTGACTGCCAACGGGGATGACTCCATGGCTGCCAACAGTGCCAAAGACCCATGGCGGCTGCGATACAACAGCATAAAATTTACAACATTTTCTGGCATTCTTATCCCACAATATCAGAAAGGTTTCAGGGTAAATGCATTTCTATTGATGTACATTTGTTTCTTATAGTACTATGCTCGAATTTCAAATCCTTTACAATTAACTAGTATATTGTACACAACATAATGTCTTTTCAAACATGTTCATAATACCCTTTACTTAAGTATAATGTGATATAAGAAAAAAATAAATGAAAACTAAAGGATATGAAGTGAGATTCAAAAATCATGAAAATGAAAATTAAAGAAACGTAACGTCAATAAATGCAAGCTGAATAAC
>NC_051413.1:2267812-2267946 GCF_015228065.2 Penaeus monodon
TGCTCAATGATAATAATGAAAAAACACACCTACATTTCCATCATCAACATCAAAACATCACCGAAATTCTCGTGGATTATTATTTACATATTATTTATTTTCTTTCATCATTTTTTTTCTTCTGTGGTGTTGGC
>NC_051413.1:2268477-2268804 GCF_015228065.2 Penaeus monodon
TTTAACAAAACCGAGTCCATTACCGTAATTGCAAAATCAACAGAGAAATATTTCCGCGTTTCCCTCCAGGTGACATGAAATACACCTGTCGTATGCAACATTGGCCCAGAAACACAAGCCCCCTTTCTCATATGCAATGTTGATTCCGCTTTCCGCTTATTAATTGCAAATGTGTATTCGGGAACTTGCAATTCGATCTTGTTCTTCTCCTTAAGGATGTTCGAAAGTGGGAAGATAAATATTTAATGTCTTTTGCACTTGAGCACTGTGCAGAGAGAAAGTATTTGCGCAAGGGAAAAGCCTCTCGACAGGCTTCAGGGGAAATCA
>NC_051413.1:2269250-2269583 GCF_015228065.2 Penaeus monodon
TCTGGCAACACTGTCCTTGGCAAATAGCATGTGGTGCTGTCATTATCAGCTGATCACTCGGAGTGGCTGTTCCCTCGAGATTTTCACCTCCCCTCCACATACCTTTATATAGGGTTTCAAAACTCATATAAAAAATATGTGATATGTTTAGATCATATAAACCGTGTTGTACTATGTGGTATTATGTGGTATGTGTCATTTGTTTGTTTGTTTTAGCAGTATATAAAACAAAATCATGAATAAGCTCCATACCACAGAGATGTACATTATGTTCTCAATAATTCTCTATAACGTGACCGCGCTTCATAAAACATGGAAAATTACACAAATATT
>NC_051413.1:2269614-2269892 GCF_015228065.2 Penaeus monodon
TCAGCTGTTTATGAATGGAAGAAAGAAATATAGTTAGGGTTCGATTTAACACACGACGTATGCAGCTCCTCAAATAATGATTATGAAGGCAATTTTCTCGATCCCTGCAATTTAGTAAACACATGTACACTACTTGAATGAATTGACGCATAACAAATCCAATAACGCTAAGTATAACCTTTATAATTACAGTTACTCTCTAACAAAGTTCTGATTTCCTTAATACGTTTTCCCAACACGAACTGATTGTTTTGCCTGATTCCTAGTCTTGTACATAA
>NC_051413.1:2270343-2270755 GCF_015228065.2 Penaeus monodon
TACCCACATAAAAAAAAAACAGATGATAACACAAACGCCATCTACCGCCAAGCTTCCCAACTAAGCAACACCACTATAGAGCCAAGAAAGGGATAAAGCCGGATTAACAGATAGTACTCGGCGAGACACTTCTCTCCGACTAGACAGCCTTATTTGGAAAGTGTTAAAGTGCTAACAGACGAGAATTGCTTAGTAGAACAACTGAATTTACCCCCCCTAAAAAAAAGAGGGAGCGACAGGCAGGTACATAATAAATAGGTTTCATTACTAGAAGCGGTTGTGTTTACAACGATGTAAAGCTTAGCTAATTTTGTCTGAGGTTAATCGAACTTATATATTTCCTATCCACTACCCCCCCCCCCCGCCCCATCCTGACTGACTTCTGTAAGTATTTTTTGTTGACATAGCTGTT
>NC_051413.1:2271116-2271433 GCF_015228065.2 Penaeus monodon
AACGTAACTTACTATAGTTTACTTGCGTCTATCTGCAACGCGTCATAATACACGAGGTAAGTAAACTTCTTTATACGGACTTTATACAAACAGCTGGAAACGCGTACATAAAATTGCAAAAGCGAGAGGAATGCGTTTTTCCTATGAGTCATTGCAGCTTTATAAACGGAATTCGAAAAAAAAATCTTTCGAGTGTTACCAATGCAAAGTGCAAATATTGATTCGACGCGCTCGTGGTGTTTCGAAATTGTTTGAAGTTTGTGCCGGGTGAATGAAGGTCCGAAATTGTTTCTTTTGTTACATCATATCGATTTTAC
>NC_051413.1:2271828-2272077 GCF_015228065.2 Penaeus monodon
CCCCCTCCTCCTCCGCCCCCTCACTCCCTCCCTCCCTCCCCTCCCCCCCCCTCTCTCCTCTCTCTCTCTCCTTCTCCTCTCTTCTCCTCTTCTTCTCTCTTCTCCCTCTATTCTCTCCACTCCCTTAAGACTGCAGAAAAGTTACTATAGGGAGTCTTTAAAAAACTCCACGACATTTTTTTCATTTCCGCCAAAGAGCGCCCTTGTGCAACCACAAAGAGGGCTAGTGTGAGGGTCCTTGAAAAATGG
>NC_051413.1:2272298-2272370 GCF_015228065.2 Penaeus monodon
CACGAGAGAGAATCTAGACACACACTCCATCTATCCCAAACATATAAATAATTAACTGACCTTTGACCTGAA
>NC_051413.1:2272438-2272531 GCF_015228065.2 Penaeus monodon
GAAATTAGTCGAATTTCTGGCAGACTAATGCAACTGCTCTGACGACTTAAAGGGGATGGGACAGCAAGGCTCTTAGATGCGCCTCTGACCTTG
>NC_051413.1:2272852-2273442 GCF_015228065.2 Penaeus monodon
TAGAGTTTTGCAAGTGTCACTATAACGAGCCTTTGTCAGGAGAAAAAAGACCGAGAAAGAAGGGGAAGAGAGAAATTGAAGAGAAAAACATAAAAGGGTTTAAACAGATTTCGAAGAGAGTGGAATCCTTCCTCTTTCGCTATTTCTCCTTCCTTTTCTCTTCTCTCTTTCTCCCACTTTCCGTTTTTTCATTTATTTATTATTATTTTTTTGTTCTTCTTTCCTCCTTCCTTCCCAATTCTGTTTTTTTTTCATTATTTCAAAATTCGCTTCCTCTTTCTCCTGTCCTTCTTTCTCCCTACTTCCTTCTTCCTACTTACTCCTTTCCTCATTTCTCTTTCCTTCTTCTTTCCCAATTTTATCTTTTCATTCTTTCTCCTTCTACTTCCTTCCTCCCTCCTTCCTTCTAAATCCCTCTTTCCCTCTCCTCTCCCTTCTCTCTCTTTCCCTCTCCTCTCCCATCCCTCCTTATCTCTCCTTCCCTCTCTTCTCCCTCTTCTATCTTTTCAACCCCATTTCCTCTTCCTCTTTCCTTCCCTAAACCTCTCTTTCTTCCTTTCATCTTCTTTCCTTTTCTCAACGCCCCCCCC
>NC_051413.1:2273677-2274579 GCF_015228065.2 Penaeus monodon
ACTTCTCCCCCCCCCACACCCACCGTTTCTCCTCCCCCCCCTCCTCCCCGCCTCTTCCCTCCCCCGCTTTCCAGCCGCCTTCCCCCCCTCCCCCCCCCCCCCCTCCGCCCCCTCACCCTCAGTCTCCTCGGCTGCCTCTTCTATCGATCTCGACGGGTGTGGGGCCAAATAGCGCCACTGCTTGCCTCTCTTCCTGCTTGCTTCTCTTCCTGCTTGCCTCTCTTCCTGCTTGCCTCTCTTCCTGCTTGCTTCTCTTCCTGCTTGCCTCCCTTCCTGCTTGCCTCTCTTCCTGCTTGCCTCTCTTCCTGCCTCCCTTCCTGCTTGCCTCTCTTCCTGCTTGCCTCCCTTCCTGCTTGCCTCCCTTCCTGCTTGCCTCTCTTCCTGCTTGCCTCTCTTCCTGCTTGCCTCTCTTCCTGCTTGCCTCCCTTCCTGCTTGCCTCTCTTCCTGCTTGCCTCCCTTCCTGCTTGCCTCTCTTCCTGCTTGCCTCTCTTCCTGCTTGCTTCTCTTCCTGCTTGCCTCCCTTTCTGCTTGCTTCTCTTCCTGCTTGCTTCTCTTCCTGCTTGTCTCCTTCTCTGCTTGCTTCCCTTCCTGCTTGCTTTTCTTCCTGCTTGTCTCCTTCCCTGCTTGCCTCCCTCCCTCCCTGCTTGCCTCCCTCCCTCCCTGCTTGCCTCCCTCCCTCCCTGCTTGCCTCCCTCCCTCCCTCCTTATTTCCTTCCCTCTCCATAACTTAAAACTTCCCCTCACGTATCGTAATAATATTTCGAGCGTCATTTTCCCGGCGATGCTCTGTTTTCTGTGATGGTGTGTTTTGCTTCCTTAGTGTTTCTCCTTTGTGCCGTGAGAGTTCGTTTGTCGGGGAAACTTTAAAGGGCTTTGGTTTGTTGTAGTGTCAAAGTCAGTG
>NC_051413.1:2274614-2275054 GCF_015228065.2 Penaeus monodon
ACAGTACCGGTGTTGATTGTTGTTTGTTTGTTGTAATATCAGCGTGTGTTTGTTTGTTTGTTGTAGTGCCAGCGTCCGTGTTTGTTTTTTTGTTGTAATATCAGAGTCCGTGTTTGTTTGTTTGACTGTTTGTTTGTCATTTTTGCCAGAGTCCGTGTTTGTTTGACTGTTTGTTTGTCTTTGTAGTGTCACTGCCCACGCTCATGATCAGGCCTGACGTTCATGGAGACATTGATACGAACAATTATGAAATTTCGCAATCCATTTTGTTTGTAATTGTGAAATACACTGTAATATTTGTCTGTAATATTTCACAAAGTTCAACTTGATAACAAACGCTAAAAAAAAAGTGTGTCACTAGAAATTTTTAGTTATATCAATACATCAAATGGAAATAACAGTTACAACGTAGACGCTGAACAAAAATAAGAGCAATACTT
>NC_051413.1:2275178-2275293 GCF_015228065.2 Penaeus monodon
GTAGGTATAATACATATAAATAAACAAACACATTCAGGGCTTCATCATAAAATTTGCATGAAAAAATTACCCCCAAAAACATGTCTAATCGACTGAATCTGAATTATCAATATAC
>NC_051413.1:2275333-2275951 GCF_015228065.2 Penaeus monodon
TAGCAAACATTGATAAAAACAGTGACCCAAATGCATAATAAAAACAGACACAGACGAAATTTAATAATGATAAGCAGACGATATTAAATAAATAACTAAAATTTATTTGTCCTCCCTTCTCCTTCAGATATCACGAGACACACGAACTCTTTTTGCACACGAACACGAACACACGAACGCTTTTTGCACACGAACACGAACACACGAACGCTTTTTGCACACGAACACACGAACTCTTTTTGCACACGAACACGAACACACGAACTCTTTTTGCACACGAACACGAACACACGAACTCTTTTTGCACACGAACACACGAACGCTTTTTGCACACGAACACGAACACACGAACTCTTTTTGCACACGAACGCTTTTTGCACACGAACACGAACACACGAACTCTTTTTGCACACGAACACGAACACACGAACTCTTTTTGCACACGAACACGAACACACGAACGCTTTTGCACACGAACACGAACACACGAACTCTTTTTGCACACGAACACGAACACACGAACTCTTTTTGCACACGAACACGAACACACGAACTCTTTTTGCACACGAACACGAACACACGAACTCTTTTTGCACACGAACACGAACACACGAACTC
>NC_051413.1:2276024-2276140 GCF_015228065.2 Penaeus monodon
CAATCTGCAGAGCGTGTGAAGTGATGGCTTGCCCTCGAGAGGAATGACACCGATCACTCAATCTCTCGCCTCAGAGGGAAGGAGGCAACGGGCGTGATGGGCGTCGAGGTGCTCTT
>NC_051413.1:2276859-2277202 GCF_015228065.2 Penaeus monodon
AAAATAGAAAGAAATAAACTAACATTTCCCGAAACCAAAGCAACGGCCCAACTCCTTAAATATAAACACATCGATCTACTATCCTTAGTAACCATCGCTTTTAGATCAGTCAGCCCTGCAACTGCCAAAGTTTTCTCTCGTTGTCGCAGTTAATGATAAAAAATGGAGACTTAAAGCACACTTTACCGAATAAAAATTTTATTCAACACAAATCACCGTCGATAATTTTACAGACTCCGTGACGCCCATTGCATGCATTACTCTCTGCAAGCACAATGGAAACAAGTAATGATTTTATGAAGGCTTGACGTTGTCTTTAGATTAGTTTCAATGTATAAAGGGC
>NC_051413.1:2277770-2278421 GCF_015228065.2 Penaeus monodon
CATACATGTACATATAAACACACATATAAACACATACCAACACGCAGAAAAAAACACCCTATAACACCATTAATTTCGTAACCACCCAGCCATTCCATTTCAACCTCAAGCCTCCGCCATTTTCTCCTCTTCGCTCCCTCTTTCTCAGCCCATCAGAAAATTCCCTTTACGTCCGTTTCCCAGTACCATTCCCAAACGACCTTCACCATCGTAAGAAAAAAGAGTGTTATTTCCATAATTTTCGTCTTTCTTTAACTGCCCATTCATTTCCCTTTATTACCTTGCTGCACAATATGCTAATTATACGACTGTGCTCTCCAGAGTCTTCTAAAAGCCTTTCCCTCTGTATTCTGAGCGTCTGTATTTTAAAATTGATTTAATGTTTTTATTTACGTGTTTATTCGATTCTATCTATTTATCAATTTCTTCTCCGGATGTTCATTCTTTCTTTTTTTCTTTTTTTAATTCACGTTTATTGCTCGTTTTCCATTCTCATCCAGCTCCCAGTGCCTTCATTATTCGCACAATCTATTCGCTTCGTACTTTGCATATTTCCCAATTATTAATATCAAACATATCTTCTCCTTCTACAATTCTCAGTAGGACGTGCAGTTGCGAGGAAAACCACTTGCACACTTATTTTCTGACTGT
>NC_051413.1:2279104-2279187 GCF_015228065.2 Penaeus monodon
ACCCCACATTTTGCTACCCACGCCTGCCAACCCAGCAGTGCCAGAGGGTTGGGCAACGTGACATGGCACCCGAAGTCGGCACT
>NC_051413.1:2279957-2280040 GCF_015228065.2 Penaeus monodon
GTCTGGCCAATTCGAAAAATTCGAGATTGTGCGAGAATAATCTTAAGCGTTTATGAAGGCCTAAGTTTATTTATGGTTGTGTG
>NC_051413.1:2280280-2280422 GCF_015228065.2 Penaeus monodon
CTTTCTTCCGCAACATACGCTAAGACAAACAGGTAAAGAAAAAGTAAGAATTATATAAGAAAAAAAAAAAAAATAAATGCAGATATAAAGACCGATTTTTTTTTTTCGGGGAATTCTGCAATTTATAAGGACCGAAAATTTC
>NC_051413.1:2281037-2281229 GCF_015228065.2 Penaeus monodon
CCATATTGTATTTATCACAAGTCATATCCTGAAATATATTTCAATCAACTGACTGATGACCCCAAGACAACGATTCAGGACGACCCCTAAAAGGAACACTCCAAGAACGACTGACGCTGGATGACGACCCTCAAGACGACGACTTAGGACGACCCTAAAAGGCACACTCAAAGAAGATTGAGATAAGTTAGC
>NC_051413.1:2281385-2281697 GCF_015228065.2 Penaeus monodon
TTAGTTGGGAATAAAGGAAATTAGGTTAAGTTGGAAAATACAGGAATTAATTAGGAATTAGTTCAGGTTAAGTAAAAAAGGAAATTAGTTAGGAGTAAAGGAAATTGAATTATTAATTGTTTGTTAAAAGAAAAAAAATGACCAACGTATGATGACGACCCCCAAGACAACGACTCAGGACTCACGACTACAAGGAACTCAAAGAGGATTGAGATAGGTTAGCAAAAAGAGAAAAAAAAGAAAAAGGAATAAAGGATAATAAAATAATAAATACGTTAAGTTAGAAAATTTGTTAGGAATTCAGGAATATTT
>NC_051413.1:2282076-2282243 GCF_015228065.2 Penaeus monodon
GTTGCGGCGTTACCCCCAAGGCAGGGTAACTCCGCACATCGTTTATTATCTGTTTCGATTTAACAAATTCAGTAAATAATAGGGTAGAAGGAAGTAAAGGAAGGTACTATAAAAATCTTCTGAATTAAAAAGAATGAAAAGTTTCCGGGTATTAAAACAAGAGTATT
>NC_051413.1:2282948-2283100 GCF_015228065.2 Penaeus monodon
GTAAATCACTCCTTCTCCTCTTATCCCCCTCCGTTCTCCCCCACTTCCTTCCTCCTTCACTGCCCCCCCTCGTCATCCTCTATCCCCCCCCCCCCGTCCTTTAACCTCCTCCCCACCCCCCAATACACGTAAAACTCATCCACACATATTAG
>NC_051413.1:2283327-2283397 GCF_015228065.2 Penaeus monodon
TTAGACTAACGCTTGTGCGAGGATATTCTTAGGAGTTTATGAAGGCCTTAAGTTTAATTATGGTTGTGTG
>NC_051413.1:2283936-2284050 GCF_015228065.2 Penaeus monodon
CTGCAGCCACATGAAAAGCCTAACCAATCAAATAATAATCACAAATAAATGAAATGAATGGAGACGGGTCATTTTGCAATTGAGAAAGTATTAACTGTAAGTTTCACATGGCCA
>NC_051413.1:2284139-2284381 GCF_015228065.2 Penaeus monodon
TGGTCTTTTATAAAAGCTCTTTCTTCCGCAACTACGCTAAGACAAACAGGATAAGAAAAAGTGAAGACTATAAAAAAAAAAACTGATAATAATAGTTTAAAAAAAAGAACACTACAATGAGGAAAGCAGAGAATGGAATTCTGCGACGATAAGACCGATTTTTTAAAATTTTTGTTTTATTTTGTTAGTATATGTATTGTAGTTATGTTGATAAAGGGAATTTCTGCAATTTATAAAGCCCG
>NC_051413.1:2284839-2285659 GCF_015228065.2 Penaeus monodon
CACTGATTGACACATGATGACGACCCCTAAGACAATGACTCAAGACTGACACATGATGACGACTCCCAAGACGATGACTCACGGCTAACGCTACAAGGAAACACTCTAAGAACAATGCACATGATGCCGGTACCCCATAAGACCGAGGACTCACGGCTAACGCTAAAAGGAAACCCTCTAAGAAAGACCGACGACGCACGCTGGAATAACGACCCCCAAGACGACTTTTTTACACTCACGGCTAACGATAAAAGGAACCTCTAAGAAAAACCGAACGCTCCTGGGATGACGACCCCCAGGCGTGGATCATGGCTAAAGCTAAAAGGAACACTCTAAGAAAACGACTGACGCTGGATGTGACCCCCCAAGACGACGACTCACGGCTAACGCTAAAAGGAACACTCTAAGTAGGACTAACGCTGGATGACGACCCCCAAGACGACGGAACACGGCCTAACGCTTAAAAGGAACACTCTAAGAAAGGACCGAAGCATGAGGATGACGACCCCCAAGACGACGGACTGACGGCTAAACGCTATAAAAGGAACACCTAAGAAAGACCGACGAAGGATGGATGACGACCCCCAAGACGGCGACTCCACGGCTAAACGCTTAAAAGAACACTCTAAGAAAAGAATCGTGACCGCTGGGGAGACGACCCCCAAGATGACCCAGGACGACTCAGGACGGGACAAAAAAAAGGAAATTAGTTAGGACATAAAGAAAATTAGGTGAAGTGGGGAAAATATAGGAATCAATTGAGGGAATTCATCAGATTAAGTAAAAAAAAGGAAATGAGTTAGAGTAAAGGAAATTAAGT
>NC_051413.1:2285797-2285909 GCF_015228065.2 Penaeus monodon
GTTAGGAATAAAGGAAAATTAAGTTAAGTTGGAAAATGTTAGAAATACACAGAAATTTAATTAGGAATGGAAATCAGTTAAGAATATTTATAATTTATAATTATTCCATGTG
>NC_051413.1:2286224-2286577 GCF_015228065.2 Penaeus monodon
TAATTATAATATATTAATATAATATATAATAAATATTATAATATAAATATAAATATTATAATATAAATATAAATATTATAATATTAATAATATAATATAAATATTAATATTGATATGAATATAATATATTAATATATTAAATATAATATTAATATAATATCATATAATATATAATATAATATATAATAATAATATTAATTATTATATAATAATTAATATTAAGATAATGTTAAATATAATAATTGATAATATTCTATGTGTTAAATATAATATTTATAATTTTCTATGAGTCCAATACTCATTACAATCATCAACAGTTAATCAACCCCAAGACGGACGACACAATGATACTA
>NC_051413.1:2286827-2286903 GCF_015228065.2 Penaeus monodon
GGTTACGTAGTGGTTAGAGCATCAGCATTCTCAATATATAATTAAGATAACGACAACACCAGCATAACAGTATCCA
>NC_051413.1:2286950-2287112 GCF_015228065.2 Penaeus monodon
TGCGGCGTTACCCCCAGGCAGTGTAACTCCGCACATCGTTTATTTATCTTTTTTCGATTTAAAAATTCAGTAAATAAAAGTAGAAGGAAGTAAAAGGAAGTTACTATAAAATCTCCTGAATGAAAAAGAATAAAAGTTTCCGGGTATTAAAAGAAGAGTATT
>NC_051413.1:2287190-2287273 GCF_015228065.2 Penaeus monodon
AAATAGAATTCTCTTTATCAGGTGATGATACGACTGAGAGAAACTGGTGCCATCTACATACAAATAGATTATACATTTATTAC
>NC_051413.1:2287711-2287873 GCF_015228065.2 Penaeus monodon
CGAGATGGGTCAAAGTCGTTCACTACATCACTTCTCTCCTCCTCTCTATCCCCCTCCTTCTCCCCCACTTCCTTCCTCCTTCACTGCCTCCCCCTCGTCATCCTCTATCCCCCCCCGTCCTTTAACCCCCCCTATACACGTAAAACTCATCCACACATATTA
>NC_051413.1:2288192-2288400 GCF_015228065.2 Penaeus monodon
TCGGAACAACGGCTAGAATAGAGCACAGAGTCTGGCCAATTCGAGAGAAGATCATAACACCTCTTTCCCCATTTTCCCAATTAGATAATTAAGCGATAAT
Source organism: Penaeus monodon (assembly GCF_015228065.2). Lineage (NCBI taxonomy): Eukaryota > Metazoa > Arthropoda > Malacostraca > Decapoda > Penaeidae > Penaeus > Penaeus monodon. The sequence goes on from NC_051413.1 coordinate 2,288,293, forward strand.
TGCCCCGCTCCAGCCAGATACGATCCGTGAACTTAACTTAAAGTTCACCGAGATTGTGCGAGGATATTCTTAGGCGTTTATGAAGGCCTAAGTTTATTTATGGTTGTG
>NC_051413.1:2289008-2289117 GCF_015228065.2 Penaeus monodon
CTGCAGCACATGAAACGCCTAACCAACAAATAATAATCACAAATAAATGAAATGAATGAGAGACGGTCATTTTGCAATTCAGAAATATTAACTAATTTCACATTGGCCA
>NC_051413.1:2289221-2289332 GCF_015228065.2 Penaeus monodon
CTGCAGCACATGAAACGCCTAACCAACAAATAATAATCACAAATAAATGAAATGAATGAGAGACGGTCATTTTGCAATTGAGAAATATTAACTGTAATTTCACATTGGCCA
>NC_051413.1:2290056-2290548 GCF_015228065.2 Penaeus monodon
CACTGATTGACACATGATGACGACCCCCAAGACGATGACTCACGGCTAACGCTACAAGGCACACTCTAACAAAAACTGACACATGATGACGACCCCCAAGACGATGACTCACGACTAACGCTAAAAGGAACACTCTAAGAAAGACCGACGCTGGATGACGACCCCCAAGACGATGACTCACGGCTAACGCTAAAAGGAACACTCTAAGAAAGACCGACGCTGGATGACGACCCCCAAGACGACGACTCACGGCTAACGCTAAAAGGAACACTCTAAGAAGAACTGACGCTCCTGGATGACGACCCCCAAGACGACGACTCACGGCTAACGCTAAAAGGAACACTCTAAGAAAGACTGACGCTGGATGACGACCCCCAAGATGACCCAGGACGACTCAGGACGACAAAAAAAAAAGGAAATTAGTTAGGAATAAAGGAAATTAGGTTAAGTTGGAAAACATAGGAATTAATTAGGAATTAATTCAGATTAAGT
>NC_051413.1:2290708-2291022 GCF_015228065.2 Penaeus monodon
GTTAGGAATAAAGGAATTAAGTTAAGTTGGAAAATGTTAGGAATACAGAAATTAATTAGGAAGGAAATTAGTTTAAAAATTTAATAATTTATAATATTCTATGTGTTAATATAATTGGGTAATATAATTTTATTATAATAAAATATAATATATTAATATATTATATATAAAATATAAATAAAATGAAATATATTAAATATATATAAAATAAAATATTATCAAAATATTATATTATATTATTAAATATTATAAATATTATATTATTAAAATATTAAATATTAAATAAAATAAAATATATTAAATATAATATTATT
>NC_051413.1:2291077-2291226 GCF_015228065.2 Penaeus monodon
TAATTATAATATATTAATATATAATAATAAATATATAATATAATATAAATATTAATATTGATATAAAAAAAGACCGATAATATTTAAATATATTATTAATATATTAAATATATTATTAAATATGATATAAATATAATATGTATAAAATT
>NC_051413.1:2291326-2291899 GCF_015228065.2 Penaeus monodon
AAACACTGATTGACACATGATGACGACCCCTAAGACAATGACTCAAGACTGACACATGATGACGACTCCCAAGACGATGACTCACGGCTAACGCTAAAAGGAACACTCTAAGAAAAACCGACGCTCCTGGATGACGACCCCCAAGACGATGACTCATGGCTAACGCTAAAAGGAACACTCTAAGAAGGACTGACGCTGGATGACGACCCCCAAGACGACGACTCACGGCTAACGCTAAAAGGAACACTCTAAGTAGGACTAACGCTGGATGACGACCCCCAAGACGACGACTGACGGCTAACGCTAAAAGGAACACTCTAAGAAAGACCGACGCATGATGGATGACGACCCCCAAGACGGCGACTCACGGCTAACGCTAAAAGGAACACTCTAAGAAAGACTGACGCTGGATGACGACCCCCAAGATGACCCAGGACGACTCAGGACGACAAAAAAAAGGAAATTAGTTAGGAATAAAGGAAATTAGGTTAAGTTGGAAAATATAGGAATTAATTAGGAATTAATTCAGATTAAGTAAAAAAGGAAATTAGTTAGGAGTAAAGGAAATTAAGT
>NC_051413.1:2292010-2293084 GCF_015228065.2 Penaeus monodon
GTTAGGAATAAAGGAAATTAAGTTAAGTTGGAAAATGTTAGAAATACAGAAATTAATTAGGAAGGAAATTAGTTAAGAATATTTATAATTTATAATATTCCATGTGTTAATATAATTGGGTAATATAATTTTATTATAATATAATATAATATATTAATGATATAATAATATATAATATATAATAATATATAATGTATAAAATATAAATAAAATAAAATATATTAAATATAATAATATTATTTAAAAATTATTTTGGGGGGTTATTTTTTAAAATAAAAAATTTTAATATTAAATAATATAAATCTAAATATTAATTTTAAAATGAAATTTAAAAATTAAAAATTTTAAACTAATATTAAAATTTTTTAATAATATATTAAAATTTAATAGTTTTAAATTTTAAAATTTTAAATATTTTAAATTTCAAATTTTTATAAAGTTTTTAATAATTTTTATATATTAATAAAGTTTAAAATTTAAATATTAATATAATTTTTTAATAAAATTTTATTTAATTATAAATATTAATAGCATAAATAATTTTATTAATATTAATATATGTTAATTTAAAAAATTTTAAAACTAAATTTAATATAAAAATAAAAATATAATTTTAAATTTGGAAAATAATTTAATTTTAAATAAAATGTTAATTTAATTTTATAATATTCTATGTGGTAATTTTTTAATTTTATAATTTTCTATTTTCAAAAACCCCATTACAATATAACCATATCCCCCCAAAAGACGACGCCCACATGATAAAAAATAATAAAATAATAAAAATAATAATATAATAATAATAAAAAATAATAATAATAATAATAAAAATAATTAAAATTAATGTAAATAAAAAATAAAAAAATAATAAAAAAATGAAAAAAATTTTATAAATAATAATATAATAAAATAAAAAATAAAAAAAATAAATAATAATAAAAAAAAATTTTAATAATAATAAAAAAAAATTTTTTAATATAATAATAAAAATATAATAATAATAATATAAAAATTTAATGGGTTTAAGTAGGGGTTAGGCATCAGCATTCCAATATAAAATTAAGAAAAGGGACA
>NC_051413.1:2293150-2293481 GCF_015228065.2 Penaeus monodon
TGGGGGTTACCCCAGGCATTTTTAATCCCCCCAATTCTTTTATTTATTTTTTTTGGGATTAAAAAATTCAAAAAATAATATTAAAAGGAAGAAAAAGGAAGTTATAAAAATCTCCTGAATGAAAAAAAAAAATTTTCCGGGGTTTTTAAAAGAAGAGTATTAAAAAAAAAAATTAAAAATTAAAAAATTTAAAAGAAAAAAAAAATTAAAAAGTTTTAAAATTAATAAAAAAATAAAAAATCAAAAAAATAAAATTTCCCTTTTTATCAGGGGGGGGGCCGACTGAGAGAAAACGGTGCCATTACTAAAAATTTAATTATACATTTTTTAC
>NC_051413.1:2293937-2294152 GCF_015228065.2 Penaeus monodon
CGAAGGGGGTCAAAGTCGTTCACTACTTTCACTTCTTCCCCCCTTCTACCCCTCCTTCCCCCCCACTTTCCTTCCCCTTCACTCCCTCCCCCTCTCCCCCCTTATCCCCCCCCGCCCTTTTAAAACCCCCCACCCCACACCACAAAAAAAACCCCTCATCCACCCAAATTAGGGAGAGAGAGGGGGGGGGGGGGGAAGGGAAGGGGAAAAATAAT